>NC_068986.1:1150031-1166200 GCF_001194135.2 Octopus bimaculoides
CATGAAAGGATTGAACATACCATGAAAGGATTGAACATACCATGAAAGGCACAGTTGATCTCAGCTGCATTTGAATTCAGAATGTAAAGAATCAGAAGATATACCATAAGATATTTTGTCCAACTCTTTCTTTGTCTACCTTCAGTTTTTCTTAATGTGTTTCATTTTTCATCAAATAGGATACACAAAAACTAAAATCAAATACTGGATGGGACCATGACATCATTACATATCTATATACATGGGATCATGATACCATTGTGTGTGTGTGTGTGTGTGTGTGTATGTGTATGTATGTATGTATATATGAATGTGTGGTGAACAGACCATGATTGGACAATTCAATAAGTGTAGAGATGGTGCTGGTTTGGCAGAGGCTTGGCTTGGAGGTGAACAAAGAGATAGGTGATCAATGTCTGCGTGACATTGAATTTTTAACGGAACATCACCAATCTTAGGGCTCACACTAGTTAGTCCATCATATGAAAACAAACATAAGTTTGTTTTTGAAGCGTTGAAATATATTGTAGAACAAGTAGAAAGAATTTGCCGATCAGCAGTTTGGCTTAAAGGGTAGAGCACTCCAACCGGATATTGGAGGAGTGAGTTTGATCCACATGGCAGGTTGCTGGCAAATTTTTCTGTCTTAAAAGGATTTTATCTTTTATATATATTGTTTAGTATTTACGTGTTGAAAAAAATTTCTTTCTATTATATTTAATATTTATCATTTTTTGGTGGGCGATTATCAGTTAGCTTATGTCAAAATTAGCTTTCGTGGGTGATGGTCGAGAAAAGGTTGAGAGCCACTGCTCTAAGAGATGGTCAAACAGTTGGTGGTGGTAAAGGCAGCAGATAATTTAGAATTTAGAGGAATGAGAGGAAGAGTGTTTGCTGATATCCAGGTGAGAAGTGGCAGGGGAGTGGATACTACAAAGGTGTGTATAATAAAGAGGGACTTATAGATAAGGGGTGATGAATTTATGTCTTGGAGGTGAGTAGGATTGGCTACAATGAATTAGGAAGTGATATGTGGAGACAAAGTTAGACTGGAATCTACGAATGTTTGAAAAATGGAGGGAGAGTTGTCCAGTAGATTCAATGGTATTTTGATTCTTAAACATTTCTTGAGTTTTTCTTTAATTTCATTTAGTTTAGTTTAGTTTGATTTGGTTTGGTTTTGGTTTTGGTTTGGTTTAATTAGGTGTGCATACAGAAAGCGGTCACAACCTCTGAGTTGTCAATAACCACTATTTCAATCCTAGGTAGCTACCTAAATGTCACTGGTATTAAGCAAGCTTCCCTTGAATATGCTTGCTAGGGTACCAGTCATGAACCAATGCAAAATTATGTGCCAGCATTTTATGCAAAATTGTGCTGGCTGTCATAGAAAACTTATAAAAATTAGTCAACTTACAATATCAATTTTGTATTCCTCAATTTTCTTATTTGCATCTTCCCATTCTTTGGTCACAGCATTTCTAAGTTCCAAAATGTCATATTCAGTTTGCACTATCTACAAAGCAGAAGACATAGTTCATATGTAGACAAATATACATAAATATATTTTATATAATTGATATAATATATATGCATACGTGTATTTTTATGGCCTCAAATATGAGAATTATACATCTTAAAATGTCTTTCTAAAACTATGTAATTCTATGTTATTTAATATGCCTAAAACTTTATGTTTCATTTGATATTATCAAAGAAGGTCAGTGGCTTCAGACCTATGCAGTATAATTCTGAAAGGATCATCATAACAAAATTTTTTATTAGTGAAATGTATTTCCTAAACTGTTAAATGTTTATGAATCAAGTAAATCTCTTCCTACATCTGGAAGAGGACAGTGCAGCTGCTCCACACACAGACATCATAAACCATATACAAAGAAAGACCACTTGGCTGATTGTCATGAAGTCATTTACACTTCAACTACTGATCCACAGATGTGCACTGTCTCTTCTTTCTGCCCTTTCCACTACTGCTACAGTGGCCTATGTTCCTTGAAGCCAGCTTGTCTGGTCTGGTCTTGTGCTGTATCAACATAGCCATTACTAACTCACTTGTCTCTCCTTTTCTCCCCACTTATATTTCATCCTGCCCCACTTCCATCACATCCAACACTAATCCCTATGTCTAGTTCTTCCTTCCAACAATATCAGCCATTTGGAATTTCTTTCTTGCACATGTTTAAGCAAAATGTTAGCAGCAGCAATCTCACCCACCTTGAGAGGATCTGCAAAGGCCATGTGCACAGTTGCTTCCATAAAAGGAGAAATGATCTTCGAAAAAGGTATTCATATAATAGCTACAAACAAATTTTCTGCAAACATAAACCTAGAAATATTTTCCAAGCAGAGCCCTTCATTGGAGTACATTTTAAATAAAAGGGTTCGGAGTATTAGTAATTTGCTAAAATAGATAAGTGAAAGGTGTGTATGTGTGGGAGATACTAATAATGATAAATATTGTTATATTTTAGTATATTTCCCTGATTGTCATTTTCAATGTGACAATTATAAAGTAATCCCACCAAATATTATGAAGAAATTATTATCTCCCTTGTCTGCTGTGGGACACCAGACGAATTAGAAAATAGTTATACAATATAATTACACTTGTTAAGAAGGCAGTGGTTTGGTAGAATTGCTAGATAAAACAGCCGAGCTGCATTTCTTCAGGTTCCCTACATTCTTTGTCTCACATTTTTCGATAAAAGACCAGTCAAGTAAAGGGGCAGGTGGTTTTGACTGACATCCTCCCCTTAAAATAACTGGCCTTGTGCTTGAATTAAGAAACAATTCTATCTTAGTGGCCATGACAACCAGTGTCTCAATGTGAATACGAAAAACAAGTAATTATAAATGGCATAGTTTGGTTTGTCTCTTTAATTATATTTTCATTAATAACTGTATTTAATGAGATCAACTGTCCATATTTCATTTGTGTGTGTGTGTGTGTGTGTGAGTATGGAATGTAGTGTGTCGAGTAGATTCAGAAGAAAACAGCAAAATAAGAGAGAAGACAACGACAAGGAAATTTCTGGTTTTCGTTTATTTGTTGTTGTTGTTGTTGTTGTTTAGCACCTGGTTAGCCCTGATTGAGTAGATCTATAATCAAAGACCAAGACCATCCTGTTTTTCCAGTCATGACCATCCAAAGACAGGATGCCCATTCCAGCCATAACTTTCCTGCCGTTTTTCGAGATATAATATAACTAAAACCATATTATTTAATGTTTTTTGTTTTTTTTGAGGTTTTATTTTTGAAGATAGTGGGAAATGTCATAGAAGCGAAATTTGGCTGCTATTTCTAGCTTACTCAGTGACTACATAGAAGTTGCTTCTTTGGTTTATTGTTTCTATTCTTTTTTGTTTTATATTTATGTGTTACATTTGTCATTTTCTTTGTTTTTCTATCTTTATGGAACATTATGGCTATTGTTGATCCAAATGATATATTGGAGCAAAATACACTCACACATACACATACACACTCACGTACAGACATTCAAATATCTTTGTAATACAAACAATACACCACAATTAGATCTATAGTGTTTATCAATGTTGAAAATCGTGGCCTGAATATGTCATCAATCCAAAATGAAGGTTCTCGATTCATTAATACGATATGAACACTTGATGAAGGATGCAAAACAGATTCCTTGCTTTGCTTCTCATGCTGACTATGATGGAACCATTTATCAAAAGTAATTGTTTTATGTCGCATTGCAAGTGTAGGGATGGAGTCATCCAACGAAGTACACTGACGATGTATTTAGCTCTCCTATAAATTCAGACATAACACCATCTCCCATTTTTTTTTTATATAATTGTAGTAATGAGGAATAATGCATACAATACCTTAGCATATTAACAAAAAAGGGAAAAAAAGACAAACGAATGCTTATACATGTATGGTAATAATAAGTGTCCTCATAGAGACAAAATAGTTGTAAGTTAAATTGCTTTTTAAACAAGGTTTTAAATTTCTCAGCATTTGAAGTAGACACAAAATCATGATAATGATGACAACAAGGATGATGATGAGGACAACGATGATGACGACGAGGAGGACAAAGATGATGACAACAACGATGACGATGGTGATGATGATGACAAGAATAGTGATGATGAGGAGAAGGATGATGATGACAATGAGGATGAATAGAAACAAACATTAGTTAATAGCGCTTATGCTAAAAGATTAGCTGAATCTATAGCAAAGAGAGAGAGAAGAAATTCCAAATGTGGAAATAAAACCTAGAATTGAGAGACCAGAAAATAAACTTAGCAAAGACAAAAATTTTAGAAAGTAGGGAAGAAGATAGGGTTCTGCTCTTCTTAAGTAAATGGCAATATTTTGTATGTAGAGAAGTAGATTGGAATTCCATTGAGTGCACGTAAAAGAGGTGTAAGTGGGATCACAAGTAGGCAAATAAAGAAGGTAGACTTCAAATGCAGCAGATGCACAGAGATAATAAGTATTAAGAGCTCAAAAGGATTACTAATTCTATCAAGTGGCCAGAAAAGCCCCCCCCCCCTTAAGGTTGTTGATAGCTTTTGCTTACCTAGGTGACTAAATAAGCTGTGGAAATGGTTGTTTTGAAACCATAGTAACCACTGTAAGAATGGGATCAAATAAGTTCAGGGAGTTGTGACCCCTGTAGGACAACAAAATATTTCTCTCTCGGAATGAATGGCAGATTGTTTAATGTGAATATAGAAAGTACTATGCTGCATGACAGCAAAATGCAGAGAATTTATGAAAATTAGAAAGAAACAAAGCAAATATGTTTTGCTGGGTGTATAATATGAGTAAGCATGAATATTCATGAGCTGAGAGAAAAAAGTGAATATAAGAGGAAGGGGATGTAGAAAGCAAGAAAGAAGAATGTGTTTGGTGGTTGAGAACAGTCTGAAATAAGTGGTACTTGCTTAAAGTGAAAGGAATCAGCGAATGTGAGAGACGAAGAAAGAACGGAGACAATGTTATGAAACTTGATTTCAAGATGTTTCATCTCATGAGGGAGATGACAAAGAGCCACGTTTATTGGAAATATGCAGTGCCGAAAGAGATCCATTTCTAGAATATTCTGTATAGCACTGTGAATGTGCAGACTAAATCCATGATAATAACATTGACAATGAGGTACCGAGCCCCTACTCATGCAAAAGAGGTTTTCTGCAAACCACCAGCAATGAATGAAACAGGGACAAGAAATATTACCATAGCATTATGACAACCATGCAGACATGTGCAAATATATATTTACTAAAATGTTATTACCAGTTCAAATATGCCAGTGGCCTGTTTGGACTTGTAAACATTCAGTGTGCTTTGTCATGGGGAAGATTTCTCACAGTAGACGGTGTAAAGACACCTAAATCAGCTTACAGTGTCACTCATTGAGCAATAGCATGTCTGACCTTCAATTTATTAATTTATTGGCAAGAACAAAATAAACCAATCACATGAAGGCTTATGATCCCCACAAAATTTACAGTCAAGGCTAAGCAATATATCTTATATGTACATACAACAAAACTTCTTTCAGTTGTTCTGAATTCTAAGCCTGCACCACATAATACTACAGATATATCTTTTATCTTTTCATTTACTTCTTCCAGTCATTTGACAGCAGCCATACTGGGGCACTACCTAGAAGACGGCTGACTCATTTAAGAATCATTATTGTAACCATGTTGCCAGTTTTAAGACAATCAATAAGAGACACTCAACATCTTTGGCAGAATGAAGTACAGCCTAAATTGGTCCGTAGTAAGGTATGTGAAACCATACAATATAATTTCCAGGAGATGCCATCTCTTCTCTGAGGAATCCCTGTCTATTCTGTGAACTAACGAGATCATTAACAAAATTTCTGAACGACTCTTGAGATGCCTACACGCATATAAATGTACTTTTGCACAATGCTCCAATAAATTTGAGTAACCATCAACATAATTTAATTTACTTTAACATATGGCTGACTTAAGTTTACTTTTAACCTCCCTATTCTTACAAACACCAAGTAGATATCTAACTCGCTTTGTGATCATGAGTGCACCAAACCACACGTGTGCGTATGCTCACATTTTTGCGGATGCTTGTATGAGCGAGTGTACTTGTGCCATGCAGCTTGCCCGAGGGTGTTTTACCCATTGTTCTAACAATTTTGCCAGCTCACCAGCTTCCTAAATAATGATGTAAATAATAATGTAAAAGCACCCAGCACACTCTGTAACGTGGCTGGTGTTAGGAAGGGCATCCAGCCATAGAAACTGTGCCAAATCAGACTGGAGACAGATGCAGCTCCCAGCTTGCCAGCCCTGGCCAAACTGTCCAACCCATGGACAACAGATGGTAAATGATGATGATGATGATGATGATAGACTGATACACAGACAAACAGACACACAGACATGATAAAATAGAAGCCAAAAAGAACTGATTTTGATCTGCATCAGCAAGATGTATTATTTGGTAATAACAAAAATCAACAAAAAGTTAAAAAAACTACATTGAAATTTCTGTGGGGAAAATCCAACATTGCAGAGAGTCTTTCTTCAGGGAAAAGTTGACAGAAGTGAAAGGAAAGAGTTTCTTAATTTCCACTCCTATCCACGAGGATTTTCCATTTCCTGTGCCATGTTCATTGTAAACTTTTGTTGATTTTACTATGTAACATAACATTAAATAACATAACATAAAAGTAATGCAATGAAATAAAAATACATATAATATAATAGTAATATAATATAATATATATAATATGATATCATATATCATGATATAAATATAATATATATATGTGTGTGTGTGTGTGTGTGTATGTGTGTGCACATGTATGTGTCTGTGTCAGTGGTTGTTTAAAATGGTATAAATTGGTGAATTAAGTTACATCCCTCCACATCAAAATGCTAACTTAGCCATTCAATAAAATAAGTACTGGACTTAATACACAATTGACTAATGATCCTTGAAAAGCATTTCTCCACTATGGCCATGGTCAAATCACTATGACCAATAAAATAAAAGAATATATATACTCATGTGTGTGTGGTGGGGGATGGTAGGTGCAGATATGAATGAACCAATGTGGATGCTCAGTCACTGGAACACTTGGTACTCTGCGGAGTATCTTTTGATCAGTCACTGTATATGACTTCACTTCGGTCTATATCATTGATTCCAAGAATATTTCTTTGGAGAAACCAGAAATATTGTTAGATTATATTTTGCAATATACTTCTTAGATTTTTTTATCCTTTTCTTTTAGTTACAATTTCTGTTCTTATTTATACAAACACACACATTTATGTGTGTGTGTGTGTGTGTATATATATATATATATATGTGTGTGTGTGTGTGTGTGTGCATATATGTGTGTGTATGCATACATATACACATACATGTGTGCATGTATATGTGTATGTATATATATATATATGTGTGTATATATATATATATATATATATATGCATATATGTATATATACATATATATATATATATATATGCATATATGTATGTATATATACATATATATATATATATATATATATATATATATATATATATATATATATATATATATATATAAATATGAAATTATCTTGATTCCTATGTAGTTTTTTTCTTGTTTTTTTTTTGTGTTATTTTTAAAATTCCCTGGCAGATCCCAACAGAAGTAATTCCTACATGAACTTATGTACAAAAGTTAAATACTACTTTTACCTCTTGATTATGTAAACTGATTTTCTCTCTGGTTTCATTCAATGAGATCTGTAACCTAGATAACAAACAGAAATATTAGATCTTTACAGATGAGATTGCATTTTATGGCTGGTCTTTATTTGTTTGTGTGTTGGTGTGTTCCATTAAGGTTTTTTTTTTACTTTTCGTATATGTTATTCATAATTACTACTGTCACCACCATCACCACCACCACGATCACCACCACCTTGCAGCAATTCTATCACCATCATCATCATTGCCAATGCCTTTAGTAATTTTACAACCACCGCCTTCAGCATTTTTGCCATCATAATCATCAGAAATTCTATCACCACCATTGCCACCGCCGCCACCACCACCACCACCACCATTAATTCTTCTATCATTATCATCATCATCTTCAGAAATTCTATCACATCCGCCACTGCCACTACTACCATCAATACTGCCGCCGCCACCGCCACCACCACCACCACCACTACCTCCAACTCCTCCATCACCTTCAGCATTTCTACCACCATCATTATTGCCAATACCATAAGCAATTCTATAACAACCACCTTAAGCAAATCTGCCATCACTTAAAGAAATTCTACCACCAACACCAACACCACTCTCACAGAAATTCTTCCCTCATCATCATCATCATCATCATCATCTTCAGTAATTCTACCAATACTGCCTTTAGCAATTTTACTAACATCACTCACTTTTGGCAATTGTACCACCACCACCACCACCACCATTACAACTATGACTACTGCCCACACAACTAACACCGACATTGCCAACACTACTGCTCTACCACTGCCAATACAACCATCACAACTACAACCACAACTATTGTCATCATTCCAACAACCATTACCACCACCACCACCAATGCTTCAAGCACAACCACCACCACTATCATCACCAGAACTATCACTAGTACATTTGACCTATGACCCTATCACTGTTTCATCTTTAGACAAAAGCCCCCCAACTGGGAGTGGGGAAGCAGTATTGAGAGGGTGTGGTTTTTTACCATTTGAGAGGCTGAAGGTATAGAAGGGAGAGATATAGGTGGCTTACTGTAGAGGACATACAATGGATAGCCCAGTTGGAAAACAAAGGAGAGTGATAATGAGAGAGATGATGGTGAAGATGTGTCAGGTTTCCATACAGTTTCCATCAACCAAATTCACTCATAAGGCATTGGTTGGCCTGGGGCTATAGCAGAAGATGCAGACTGCCACGCAATGGGACTGAACCCCAAATCACATGGTTGCAAAGTGAGCTTCCTAATCCCACGGCCATACCTGTGCCTATCACCCTCACCATTATCATTGTCACCACTAACAATAATATCAACTCTGCTACCATTAAAGTAAGGGAGGAGCTGGTATGTGGCCACTCGACCTGCCTGAAATAGCAAGCATATCTCCCTCAATATTGCACCTTAAGGAATAACACATTGGATAATACAGTCCTAGATTTTTGGATAAAACAAAAGACATGATGGTCATGGAATGCATTTGTTCATATGGGAGTATTCTGTATATTGAATACATATGCAGAATGGTTTCACATATCTAACATAGTTAAGTTGAACAGCTTCATTTAATTGGAATGCTCTATGCAGTTATTAGATGAAAACTCCCTCTAGGGGGTGGTGTTAGATATTTTAAAATAACTATAAAAGCACTCTCCATTGGAACATTTGAAAGATATAGAAAATGCAGCATGTGTGAAGTGAGTAAAGGAAACAATTGTTTCTTCAGTTGACAATGTGGAGTGAGAATACAAAATGATAATTTGAATTCACAATACTGAAAAAAGGTTGAAAAAAGTTATGGAAAACGAAAAGAAAAAAGAAAAAAGCTATTTTTTGCTTCAAGTTTTAAAAAAACGTTTCAACTAACTCGGATTTATGAGCGAGCAGTTTGTTCAAATCCAGCAGACAGCGATCATGACTTTTTCTCATCTCATTCCTTTGTGGCCTGTCATTTGAGAAGAAAATGTATGTTAGTTCAAGAGAGAAGATTTTAGAATTTAAGAATACAGCACAATGATCAAAGGTGGAAATCTTGAAAAATATGACAAAAGATTTGTTTCTCTCTCTTTTTTTTTTTTTTATTAATCTTATATTCAATAAAATTTATTGAAAAAAAAAAAAAACTAGAAAATAATTTTCTAAAGAACAGAAAAGAATGACAACTGTTATTAAACAATATCAGTATCAGAAAATATATCTTGAAAAAAATTCATTGAACAAAAGAGGAGGGACATGCCCCTGGAACTTTTATTAGCCGTCTCAGATTGGTAATATCATTATGGGTAGTGATCTCTTTGAATATTTGGAGGCAGATGCAGGCAAAGAATTGTCTGACTTGCTGATTCTACCAACTCGCTGCCTTATAGTCTGAAAGCGATAATAAGACATGAAAAGGTCTTTAGATCTTGTGATCCAGAAAGAAACTGATTTATTCCAATCATAAAACTGTTTGAAATACAAAAGTTGTGAGTTAACGAGTATGAGCACTGACCATGTTGTTTAAAGCTCAAGCCATGTTATTTTTGTAATTAGGGGAGAAAACCCAGCAACCGAAGGACACAGTCCAAACCACTGACTCCAGTGTGTCATTACTACTTTCTTTTGATTGAATGTGTGAAAGGACAAAAGACAGGATCTGAACTCAGAATGGAAAGCAACACATCTAATAACAGTAAAGCATTTTGTTCTACACTTTTACTGATTCTACCAAACCCCATTATTACAGTCAGTTTACTGAGCCTCTGGATATGGCAACTACCTCTGCTTGATCCAAAACGAATGACTGAAAGCAGGTTCTCTTCCAACTTCACGGTTCAATAGTTAACAGTTCATTCCACTTCAACAAAAAGCAAACATATGCACATTTATAAAAAAAACAAGTTACTTATATAAGCATGGTAAAGCAGATGTGAATAAAGAAGGTTAAAAGATTGCAGAGGACCCCTCAGTGGCCCACTTATAGACCACTAAGGTGTTCTCTTGTGGGTCTTTGAACTTCTTAAAATTTGTTCAGATGTAATGCATTTAATCCATAATTTCAGTTGGTCAGACCTGGGAATTGACCCAGAAAGTGTAACGGTTGCTTCTGATTGGACTCTATGGAGGAGGTACCTGAGGATTCTACATCCATGACTTTCCCAGGGATCGTGAGCAGAGAAAATGAATGGATGGGTGGATAATGTATTTCTGGACCATCGAGCAGTTAATGGCTTTGAAATTGTCTTGTGTTTCATTATTGCTTATGCAAACATTGCCAATGATGGAAAAATAGGGTGGGACATGCAAGGATATTTTTACATGCATTATATAATATGCACACAAGTCAAGGGAAAATGCAAAATTATCAAAAGTGAGCCATTATAAAAAAGAAATTGCTGATCCTTGATGTACAGCAAACAACATCAAATTAAAACTCATTTTACCTATATTGTAAGCTTATTGTCAACAACTGACTTGTCCATTTCAATCAAACTTATTCTTAAAACATTGATCATGGACAGACTTGGTGTTTTCAAACTTGGTTTTGAAGCAACTTATTGGTCATATATTATACACATAATGTATCATCTTTATATACTTGTTCTCATATATTCCAAGAGTAGCTGAAGGAGAATTGCCATTAGCATAAGATAACTGAACTAAATTACTGCTATTAGCTTAAAATTATTGAATCTCATAACTGATTTTAATATCTATCTAAAAGAAATATGGTAAAAAAAACAAGCAAAAAAAAAATCTCAAGTGGTTAGAGATTGAAAATAAAATAACATCACCATGTGCATTTTATGGATAATTAGTGTAATGCTTTAATATTTTATTAGTTATAAAAATAATAACTGTACACAACTTTTGGATTACACAGTAAATACACACACACACACACACACACACATTCATTTGTGCAGGCATGTAGATGTGTGTGAGTATATTCTTATGTGTAGAAACATGGCTGTCCAATATTTAAAACTAATCACATTTTATACTTACAGCAAAATATTGTTCTCTTTTTCAAACCGTAGTTGCTCTTCTCGTGTTTTGCTAATTTTCTCTTCCAGATCATTGAGTCCTTCAATTTTACTTTTTCTAATTGCTTCATTCTGTCTTTTAGCAGCTTCAACTGCAGCTGCAAGTAGCAGTAGATTGCTGGATAATAGCATTTAAAGACGATTGCAACTAGTCGATCTATTTACCATTAACTGATAGAAGAAAAAATAATATGTGAACAAAATATTGAAATTTCCTCTATAATTTATTCATAAAGTTGGTTGAAATAGTTGATATCTTTCATTAAAAATGGTTGTTTTTTCATATACTAGCAGGGAAAAAAGAACAAACTATCTTTTTATAGTTTGTTACATAGTAGATGGAGAAGGGATAGTATTTATGTGCTGCGTAAGCATTCCCTAACCAGTGAAATACTGTTGATGTTCTGAAATGAATATCTGTAGGTCAATAATTGGCAGTAAAAGAAGATTGGCAAGGAGAAAATTGTAGAGATTTGCAATGGAGAAACATTGTGGAAGTGTTTAGGGCAGCATTAAAGGGATGAGACTAGAAACATTAGCAGCAACTTTTCCAAAGGTGGGGGGGGGGATTAAAACTATCAAACTTCTCTTATGGCATAGTAATGCAGGTCAAGCAAGAACAGAAAAACTCTACAACTGGGAGGAGGTGCCAGGAACGCAGTTAGAGTTTCCTCCTCTCAACAAAAAAAAAAAAAACCTTGAAATGAGACCAATTTCGAAGGTATTTTGAGGTTATAGACAGATCCTCTGAGGGAGAATATTTAGTATTTATTACCAAAATAATGCCAATAATTCTGGGGAGGAGATCAGTCAATGCCATTGACTACAGTTCTTGACTGGTGTTTTATTTGATTGGCTTCAGAGAGGATAAAAGGCAAAACTGACTTCAGCAGGATTTGAACTTAGTAAGTAAAGAGTCTGTGCAAATACTACAATGCATTTTCTCCGATGCTGTAATGATTCTGCTAATCCACCCCTCTATTATTATTATTATTATTATTATTATTATTATTATTATTCATTTGCCAAAAAATTGAACCTTATTGCAGATTTCTTGCTAAATTTAATAATTAACTTAATTTATTCTTTTTTATATGAAAATATTTTTTTTATATAAAGAATGATGCATAAAACATGCACCATTTTTTCTTTATTGAATATAATTAGTACAGACACTTCTATTTTGTAAATACAACTTAAACCCTTTTGATACCAACCTGCCTGAAACTGCCCCTAGTTCTATGATACAAAATTTCTTCTTTAAGGTGATCTTAATTAAAACTGTCCTTCAAAATCATCATGTTAATTAATGTTCTAAGCAGTAGTTTCATTGTGACAAAGTATTTTATTAAATGCTTCATTATTTTCAAACTGACACAAATGCAGCATATTTCAACAGAAATACGGTAACAAAGGATTAAAGACTATCAGAACTCAAGTACAGCAAAACGTTTAAACCTTATTCATTGCATACATAGATTACATTGTGATTAACTGTCTCAGAAGTTCTTAGTTTTATGGGTGTTGCAAAACGCCTGGGTGGAGGTCCAATTTTCCAAGTTCTTTGACAGGGCTTAGAATAACTGAAGGACAACTGTAATAAGTGTGTGAATCTGAGAGGGGAATACGTTGAATAAAATCATGATTAACTTATCCTCTTATATTTTCTTTTACCCAAAGCCAGGAACTTTTCAGCCTTGTGTTGTAATTAAAATGACATCAAAATAAACATATAAATCGTGGGTAGTATGATGTCAAATGACACTAAGATAATAAGAGCATACAATTATTGTTCAGGTCAAATTTGTGCCTAAACTCTGCCTTCAGATACAACTTTAAATGCAGGGATGTGGTGGGTGTCTAAAGGAGAATCGGCTCCGATGTATCAATCAAGCTGATACATGTATAATAGAATAAACACATAGCACGCAAACAACAAGTATCAGGTCAGATTATGACATACTAATATTTATACATGTTGTTGTTGGCACTCCGTCGCTTACGACGTCGAGGGTTCCAGTTGATCCGATCAACAGAACAGCCTGCTCGTGAAATTAACGTGCAAGTGGCTGAGCACTCCACAGACACGTGTACCCTCAATGTAGTTCTCGGAGATATTCAGCATGACACAGTGTGACAAGGCTGGCCCTTTGAAATACAGGCACAACAGAAACAGGAAGAAAGAGTAAGAGAAAGTTGTGGTGAAAGAGTACAGCAGGGTTCGCCACCATCCCCTGCCGGAGCCTTGTGGAGCTTTCGGTGTTTTCGCTCAATAAACACTCACAACGCCCGGTCTGGGAATCGAAACCGCGATCCTATGACCGCGAGTCCGCTGCCCTAACCACTGGGCCATTGCGCCTCCACAATATTTATACAACATAGAGAAAAAAAATGCATAAAGGAGTATAACTCACAAGAGATCAGTAAAAGTTCCATTGAGGGATGTTCGTCGTAGTTGTGATGTATGATGGCAGATTCCATATAAGAGGTACTTGTGGACAGCAAGTCTCATTTGGAACCCAGCACTCTGTATGACACACTCAGTCTGCAGCTATCACTTATAAGCCTAAAGCTTCCTTAAAATCTTAATCACAATTGCTAATTATTTTCCAGTTAAATGTAGGTTAAATTGGGTTTAATATATTTTAATTACATTTAATGAATCTAAAGTTATATCCAGTGATAATATGATATTGCTGAAACATTAAAATCTTTTGTGTTCAGTATCATGAAAATATATTTGCAGTAATACAAAATTGGAATTAGTATTATACGCAAAATTTACTTCATTAAAACAGAAAACTGCAGTGACCTATAAACTGTAAGTGCTATTCTTGGTTTTGAATATTATGCAACTAAACGAGAATATTATTTTATAGATAAATCAGGCTACAAGAAAGCTTTAAATAACCTTTAAATTCCCAAATAGAATGAAATGTAAAGCATAAATATAAATGCGATACATATACGGATTATTGATCAAAATATTATATAAGTGATATTTGCATAATAGGGTGAGAATATGGAAGCTTGAATTAAAATAATATTTACAAGATAGCACATTAATGTTGAACATAAGAATATTGAATAATTCATTAAAAGATAGGGTGACATGTCAACATCTTTCTGATACTGGAGTATAAATGAAGAAAAGAACTGTATTCTATAATTAATAATGAAAGTAACATTCATGAGCAACGTGCTCCATGGGTTTTCCTAGGTTAAGTTCTCACAAGTTATTGTGAGCAAAAATCATGATAGAAAAAAATCAATAAAAAAAATATATACTTTATCATATCAGTTTCCTGTTTCTTGTAGTTTAGAAGAACTATTTTAGAATTGAAGATTACAAATGTCTTGGCTCTTATCCAAATCTACCATTTTTGAAGGAACTCTTGAAAATTCACCAATCATTTTTTCAATAAGTTTATGTTTGCCCTTAAAAGCCTTAACTTGACAAACACTCATCATGCACAAACAAATACATTCATCTGCTATTGATAACTTTAAGTAGGTGCTTATTCTTCCCAATGATATCACAACACACATATCATTATCATCTAAAATCGCATCAATGCATAATTAACATTTCAAGCATTCACAATAAGTTGAAAAATAAGCTTTGAATAAAATTAAGCCAACAAAAATATATTCCAGTATTATGATTTCATTCAACCATGTTTACTTCGAAGCTGCAAGCTAACCACTTCTGATTAAGAATCACAGCAATGTCAAAATAACTTGATCTAAATTCATAATCTCAGGATACACATATCTTTATCGTTTAAAATCATAGCAATGTAAAATTAACAACTGGATATAAAATCATGGCATCACCGATTTCCAGCTGTAGAAACTCTGCCAGATCAGATTGGAGCCTGGTGCAGCCTTCTGGCTTGCCAGTCCTCAGTTAAGTCGTCCAACCCATGCTAGCATGGAAAGAGGACGTTAAACGACGATGATGATGATGATATATATATATATATATATATAAATTTGACATGGGCAATTCTTTTTTGTCTTGGGGTTCATGGTCAAACGGCTGGGTGGAATTGTGCGAAAAATTACACAGATGTGTAGAATGATCCGGTGGTGAAGCTGGGCTTTATATTTTTTCATAGCTCTCATGGTTACTGAGATAATCTACTATAATAATACTCTTGTGTTTATGAATGAGAAAGGAAGGGGTGATGTCATACTTGGTAGTGGGATGATGAAAAAATAAATCAAACAGCGTTTCAACTCTGTGTGAATATATCTGTATGTAAAAGGTGGTATGTGAATGTGTGTTTGTGTGTGTGTGTGTGTGTGTGTGTGTGTGTGTGCAGTAGAAGTGGGATGGTTCATCTTTGTTC
>NC_068986.1:1168087-1176291 GCF_001194135.2 Octopus bimaculoides
AAACAAAAACTAACTTGCTAGTTAACCTGCCTTTGATGTTGCTGCACCTCTTATGTGTCCATAGCTTGCACCGGGTACATCTTATAGAGTTACTACCTACTCCTTTTCTACATACTGAGCAGGGCCATCTACCTGAAGGGGTTTGTGTTTTATCTACCTTCCTACTTATTAGGATTTTGGTTTTATATATATATATATATATATGTATATATATATATTTATATGTATATATATATATATATATATATGTATATATATATATTATATGATCCTTAATGGAACTCTGAAGAAAGGTCAATATGAGAAAGTGTGACCTGGCTGGGCCTGTGAATTTCCGTGTATAATCCTGGTCTTCTACATTAGAAAATTTACATCTTGTAGATGCTTGAGACATTGGTTTCTATAGAAACCTTTTATTGTAGACCAGTCTACTGGAAATATGTTCATTGTCTGTGTTTCATCATCAATAATTATGAAAGTAAATAATTAATAGTCAATAGCATGAAGTATCTTCTCATCAAACTAATCATCAACTTAATATCATTTTCATTATAATAATAAAAAGAATACAATTTTTTTCATTTATCTTTGAAGATTAATTCATTGTTAATTTAATTCATTTTCTTTGTTTTTTTTTTTATATCTCGATTTTATTCTTGTTTACTAACATGTCACGATGTGCTGGAGCTTAAACTACTTTTCCTTTCTGTCTTTTATTAGATCTGAATATTGAGAGATGTGTGTGGCTCTGCGTGCATGTGTATGTTTGTCCATCCTTATATGTAACATAAGTGATGTGAACATGCAATAACCAGAAGTTAAAAACAGATTGCATTCTGGAACATTGGGAATTTTACCCAAATGTATAAAGTCAGAAATCTGAAGAGAAAAGGTGTTGTCAATTTAAGTAAATCATAGAATATTCCTGGTACTTACTTTATCAACTCATCATCATCATCGTTTAACGTCCACTTTCCATGCTAGCATGGGTTGGACGATTTGACTGAGGACTGGTGGAGCCCGAAGGCTACACCAGGAGAAATGCAAAGTAAAGTAGTCCCTGTTTGGACCCAAAATATAAAAGGATAAAGAGTGAATGCAACATAGATTTGAAACTGATAATCTACCTACTCCACTACTCCACCACATTAATAATAAAAATATTAATATTAGTAAACTATTAAGGGTGATGGATTCTTGTTTTTGGTTACAACCATTTATGTTCTGAGTTCAAATCCTGCTGAGGGTGACTTTACCTTTTCTCCTTCAGGGATTGATAAAACAAACACCTGTCAAGTACCATGTGAATATAACCAATTAAATCCTCTCCATCTGTGGCCTTCTCCCAATATTAGAAATCTATGTTAGGGAATTGCTTACCATTAATTTCATTTTGGATATCTGTAGGTAAATTCACGAGACAATGTTGAAGGGCAAATCTATTAATTGTTTCTTTTTCCAGTTCTTCATGAAAGTGAAACCGTTGGTTGTCCTGAAATTGATTGTAATATCTGTAACAATATTGTTTGAAGTATTTCATCATTAAATACATAATTAACTCAAAATTCAGTTCTGCTACTGAAATGTGCTTGTGAGTAAGTTTAAAGATTTTTATAACATGTGCAAAAACTAGATATCAAATGTGGATATTCCATACACCTTCTTTTGTAGTCTTTGATTTAAAGTGCAAACTTTCAAGCCCACTTCATCTTAACTTAATCTAGAATAGATTAAGGCAGCAAGCTGGTAGAATCCTTAGCATGGTGGACAAAATTCTCAGTGGCATTTCATCCATCATTACATACTTTTGGCCTGTAACAGTGGCATTTAAATATACTAGCTTATCCAAGTGAAAATGTTACAAAACTTTTCACTCATTTTGATGAAGATTATTTTCTATAGATGAGAAATTTTTACCTTTGAAGATAAATCCAGAAAGATGATAGAAATCCAGAAAGAAAATGGTAAATTTTCTGTTAACACTTATGTAGGCTTTAAGAAATGAAACACCTTCGTTTTTAGTCCTTAATTCTAATGCTAATTACAAAGTTTTATCTATTTCTCAAAAATGAAAAAGAAAGAAATGTAATCAGCGTTTTACTTAGGTCCATTTCACAACCATACGGTTCTTGCTTTGATCCTATTTTGTGGCACCATGGGCAGGTGCTGTCCGTTATTGCCTAGGGTGACCAATAATTTGTGAATGGAATTCCATTCACTCACTTACTCAATGGGGCTGAGGTCATCCTAGGTTAATGGTCCCAGAAGTGACATCATGCTTAGATCCAACTAAGTCCACCATGCCAGCCCCTCTGCATCCTCCAAGATGATCTTAAGCTTCTGGAGATCTTCATAAGTTAACTTCTTGTTACTTGAGGGTATGCAGGGGTCTGTTCCAATGTTGGGCAGTTCGGTTTCTACCTGTTGGTGTTGTAACAAGTTGAAGGTTCTTCTGGGTGGGTTGTTGGCCCTCTGCAGAATAGTCAGATGATGGGATTGCCATCTTGGCAATAAGCTGGTGTACCATTAGGTGCATTAGGTCACCATTAGTCTGGACCCTCCTTCGGAGACTAGCTAGCCTTGGGTGCCCTACCAGGAGCAAAGCTGCATATAGTAGTTTTCCCTTGGATCTATGGAACACGCAATCCCCCTTGCCACAAGGCTAGACCCAGGAGAGAATTGAAATTTGGCAGACAAAAAATAAATACTGACTGAAGCCCATCATGTGTGTGTGTGTGTGTGTGTGTGTGTGTGTGCGTGTGTGTGTGTGCATGCATACACCTGTGTCTTAAGATTATCTCCTGTTCACGTTTGGTATTGACACAATTACCATAAGGTAAAAATTATTCTTCTCTTGAAGGGAAGATAATTGCAATAGATCTAGAATTTATCTTGAATGGTGTTTGATATACCTATATTCATATTTTATTGCCCATCTTCATGTCAATGGCCTATTTGAGTTATTTCTTTTAGCCCATTTTCTTTTAGATTGTGCAGCTTGCCCTCGGCCATAAAATTTTCCATCTATTTGTATATGTCTCAGTACTTTATCTCATGGAGTCAAAGTTGGACAACTGCTCTACTGATGATACCCACTCAGTCAGAAACGTGTGTCCACAACTGTCCCCTTATCTACAGACAATCAGATTATCTTTCCCTTAATGGCATATCAATATCAGGGAATTATTCATTCTTGAAGTTGTCTCCCCTTTTCATACCTAATTATATATGTATGTATGCATGAATGCACATACATACATGTGCATATATACATATATGTATGCATGTGTGTGTGTGTGTGTATATATATATATATATATATATATATATATATATATATATATATAGAGAGAGAGAGAGAGAGAGAGAGAGAAAGATAGATAGATAGATAGATATGTCTGTATGTGTATATACACAACTTTAATAGTTAGATCCATTCTATACTTCCCTTTAAGTATGACCCTCACCACAGAAGGACTCGACACACACTTCCCTCAATCATACATAGCGAACTTTAACACATACTAGTATACCTTCAAACACATGCACTATGACTATACACACACACACACGTATGCAATTCCTTTTTTTCTTTTTTTTTTCTTTGCTCTGTACTAAAACATTTTGTTCTTTGCAGTGAAATTCTTATTGGTTCGGTAAGTCTTTGCAAAAGTAAAGTCAACTTTTGCCTATGACTTATTGATCTTAGCATGGAACAAGAAGTTACTGCCACTGATAAGTGAGCCAAATTTTCTAAATTATTGGACAGCTTCCAGCTTGTAGTTGTCTCTATGTAATGGTTGGGGTTAAGTATCGACATCCTAACATTTCTCGTCTGGTTTATTACCAAGCTGATTTACAGACTTGTCTTTCATTAATCTGTGATTGATAAAATAAAGTCCAACACTGGAGTCAATTTGACTACAGTGTCTCCCAAAATAAAAACAGTTTAATTAAGAGAAATCGTTTGTGTCAACACTTTTGTTATTAATTTATTAGACTAATTATGAAAAAATATTTTGCACAAGCATAACTGTTCAATTTTCATTTTCTTCCTTTATTTATTTATTCATTTATTTATTTATGGTCCAAATCCCACCTAAATCAATTTTACCTTTCAACCCATATACTGGGGTTGAAGCCATATGCTGGGGTTGATTTAACTGACTGACACCTTCCCCTCCAATTTTAAATTTAGTGCCTATGTAAGAAACTACTACTACTGCATAATCAGAAAGTAAAACTGTGTTCATAACCTTATAACCTCTTCCAGGGCACCTTGAGACTGGTGGAAGAAAGAGTGAAATTATTCCCAGATCAGAGACAAAGTCTGAATTGTTACAACAGAGATCTCTGGTAAGAAAAAAAAAAGACCCTGGTTCGAAGTGGGTGGAATTAAGTCAGATAACAAATTATAAGTCTCTAAGACTGGTGGGAAGAAGATATTCTTGAACCAGCGATGTGACCTCAATGCTTGCAACACAGGGGATTCCACTAAGGTCATCCAAGAGTTAGGTGATGGCATTAAATCAAACAATACATTAAGTTGATTGGAAGTGTTAAACCCAGTAATCATGACCGTTTCCAGGGCCTCCAATAACTGATGCAAGGAAATGAGAAAGCTATCCTCAGATTGAAGATCTAGTCTGGCCTGAAAGCTGAATTTTTGCAACAGAGTGGACTCTGCTAATATGCCCAAGAATCAGATGATGGTGCTAAATCGTCAATGCATTAAGTCTACCACCCAATTACATTAGGAATAGTTGAAAGCTACTTACCAAAGTTTGAATACAGTTTGTAATTAAGGGAATTTTCTCAACAACATTTTTGTCATTTGTGCCTTCTTTAATATCATTGTCTATTAAAAACAAGAATATTATATTATAAATAAATTTCTAATAAAAATATGTTTTAAATAATAATTCTGTTTAACTACAAATTAATTCTTCACAAAGCTTTAGGTAATATCAGCCATAGTAGCAAAATAAAGAAAAAAAGTAAATAAAATAGGAAGAAAGAAAAGAAAGAAAAAATATCAATGCAACCCCAAGAGCTTCAACTGGTCACACAACACAAGGTTCAATGAAACCTACTGAAGCAAGTGAGCATGCACACGGTATTTCCACAGGCAATGATGAAGCTAAAGCATTTGAAAAGCCAAGCACCCTCATGGGGCATCATCCGACACCTTGGTGAGGTGAGCTGCCAAGGATGACAAGAACTTCGCCATTAGTGGCCCTGTCCCGCCAAACATCTCGCAGGTTGGAAGAGATAATCTTATAAGAGTTGGATGAGATATGGTGGCATGGCCATCTCTCCCCAGCTCTTATACTATTTATTAAATTCAGAAATACAACAAACACGAGGGTCAACGGTAACAACAGATCAATCATTTATTCCTGGTTGGTGTAGAGCCGTTTGGTTCCCGGGTGAAAGGTATGCCGCTATAATACCAAAGGAAGCTGAGAGAAATACGTGTTGACACGACGCCTGCTGGATGAATAAGAGAGGGAACGCTATATCTTTATTCTCCACGTGTTGCATTGTGCATGCATGCTCGCGTACTTCCGCTGACGGCAAATCCCTTGCACATGTGCAATGGCACTTCCCAAGATGGCAGCCACACGCGCCACTACAATCTAATTATTCTAATGTTGCTGAAGAATGTTGAAAATACTTCACCAAAGCAAGTTCTTTAGACCAGTGGTCCTCATAAGTCCATTTAAGATTTTGTTGATAAAATTTATGAACAATAAATTTGTTATACTTCTACATAGCACAAAATGCTTCAACAGTCTTTTTATTCAATTCCTTATAATATTTAATTATAAGAATATAATAGGATTTTTATTTTTTAAGAAGTGGGTCCAGTAGAGTAAAATAGGAATCAAAGGGGTTCATGGGCAAAAAATGGTTGAGAACCACTGCTTTAGATAAAAATAACGACATCATAAGAATTTAAAGCTTTCACGAGAACATGAAACAATTCTTTTTGGAACAGTGGGTCTCAAAGTGCATAAAGTTATAGAAAATAGCATACAAATGTTGGGTTGAAAATTTCTTTTGGAAAGGAAAATCGAAGGCCGTCACTGGGACTTAAACCCACATCTGTAGTCATGACGAATTTCTACCATTGTACCAAAGATGTCATGGCTACAAGAGATATGGATTCAAACCCTATGGCCAGCTTTTGACATTTTCTAGCTAAAAGGGTTTCACAACCCAATATTTACATACTATTATCGATTTTATGTGCTTTGAGATCCACTGTTCCAAAAATATTTATCTAATGATAAGATATTATACTGTGCTTTTAAAGAATGACAAATGTAACATTGTGCTTTCGTAAAGTACAATAGACCAATGGTTCATTCGGTAAAATAATAAAAGGATAGTAATTATTATAATTAACAGTTTTAAATTACTATAGAAGATAATTACAAATAATTCATCAAACAGGATGGTGAGCAAGTAAATACATGAGTTCGAGAAAACCCTTTGGTCACGTTAAAGAGCTGGTTACCTCTATTCACTGCACTATACCCAAAATGGAAATAAAACATGAGGGAAAAGTTGTCAAAAACCATGGCGAGGTGGAGAGTGAAGTGAAGAACCAAGATTTCTAACATTGGACAAGTCAACACATTCTGTGTATGTATGTGTGAAGGTATTTGACTGGTGTTTATTTAATCAAACCCAGAAGAACGGAAAGTAAAGATGACCTCAGCGGAATTTGAACACAGAACGAAAAGGGACGTAACTAACACGGTAAGGCTTTAAATCCATTGCCCCTCTGATTCTATTCGTTGTCCCTTGCCAAATGTAGAACAATAATTTCAAAATAAGTCACAAAACCACAAACTTGTGGGGGAGAAGTTGTTTATATCAAATCCAGTACTTTACGTGGTAACTTGTTACCAACCATGAAAGAATGAAAGACGAAGTCCACCTTGGCGATATTTGATCTAAGTACGTAAACGACCGCATCTAAATAGTGCCAAGTGTCTGACCGACTACTGATTTTGTCAACCCACCACATTTACCAGGCAAATAATAATTTGTAGACATTTAAACCTGTCATATATTACGTTAAAATGTACGAATGTCGATAATAATAAATTAAAGAAAGTAAAAATATGAAAAAAAAAATTCTTTGGACTCATACATACATGTGTGTGCACGCGTGCGTTGTGTGTGTGTGTGTGTGTGTATATATATATATATATATATGCATGACTTCACAAGCTTACCGATTGCTCTCAGGTGGTCTAAAGTATTTATGACATACTCTTTTTTTACTGGTATCTGGACCGTATCTTTAACAGTTACAACATCTGTAATTAGTGACTCCGAATTTATATCGGATATTTCAAAAATAGCTTCACTTGTCGTAGTCATCATTGTGAAAGACTCTTAAAACTTACTCCTTAATTGATTGCGTGAGTGCGTAGGTGCGTTCGTTGCTATGGCGAATAATTAAGGTTGCTATGAAAGAGGGGAGAAAATTTAGTGGCCGAATAATTTCCCTTGAACATAGGTTCATTAAAAAAATAAAGTTTCGTACTAGATTTTCAAGTGAACGAGCAAACAATTTCCAAAGAATGAGAGATTTACGAGTGTCGATGCTGCATGCTATTCTGACCGACATAGTTACTGAACTAGTTCATGAACGAAAATCAGGATAGCAGTTTAGTTAAGAAGTCTGAGTCGCAATCATAAAGTTCTGGGTTCGATCCTCAGTGAGACATCTGGGGTGGGGGAACGTCGTTTAGTAAAATTTTGTGTTGATCCGAGCCTTGTACGATTTTCAGATGTTGTTGATGATAACTCTACATTGCTATAAGATATTACGCCTAAGCTATTTAGAGTTAAGCGAGTATAAACTGGGCTTACTGTTTTGTTACTACTACTACTACTTTATATGTATGCATTTGTTGTGCAAGATTATTGATGTGAAATCGTTTGTTGGAACAGACATTGTTGTGCTTGAGGATGGTCATATTTTGCCAGTTAAGCACACGCACCATACATTTGGTCTTCCCTTCAGCTTTTATTGTTATTTTTTATCCTTGTCAAAGTTCTTTCGTCACACATCCTGTGACCTCTTCAACGACTCTCTCTATCTCACATGTATCCTCTTGCTTATTCCATTTTGTCTTTATATATATATATATATATATATATATATATATATATATATATAT
>NC_068986.1:1176426-1185063 GCF_001194135.2 Octopus bimaculoides
TATATATATATATATATATATATATATATATATATATATATTTATATGCTCTTAACAAGATTTGTGTAAGTATTGGAAATCAGATTAGTTTAATAAAAGTTAAAGATATTAATATTCATCAAATATATATATTATTTCATTGTTTCAGTATTATAGTTTTAATTATTATATATATGTATATAGTTTTTTTATTTAGTTCTTGGTTATTTATAATTTATTTAATTACTAAATATTTAAATTTTATTTATTGTCTATACTATAAATTGCAGTGTTCTTGATTGCTTGATTGATTGAGTGTTGGCAGATCCACTCAAGAACGGTGCAGTGGAATCGCATGAAATTCAGCACAGAGCGGCAGCATGGAACGCTCATGTTCAGGAGATTTTTATTGCCCTCCAACTCCCATGGTTACCGAGATAATCGATTATTACTTTTTAAGATAGGAATATCCCATTCAAAGTGGGGAGGGGCGATTTTGTTGCCTTTCCCATGCGCGAAATTTTACGAAAAACCAGCACAATAAAGATTATTTTTTTCCAAGTAATGTGGCTGGGTTTGTTTTTCGAAAATTTTAATCAGAGGCACAGAAAAAAAATAATTTCAATTTTTTGTGCATTAAAAAAAAACAAGCTATAGCTTACGCTCTTTCTAATTACTATGTTTTTTTAACTTCAGTTACAAATGTCTTCAAACGTCGACATTCAAACAACTTTTCCATATTGAGACAAACGGACTCTGCACAATTGTATCCATCCAGGAACACGTTTTCAATAATTGAAATTCACAATTCTAATCAGTGTACATGAACGTCCACCCTATGATTGATCTTGAACAGTTTCGATTAAGATTCTTGTGTCGCCAATGCAACAACCGCACTACCATATATTTTTCTTTTAAGGCGAGGTTATACCACAAATAAGGTTCCGTGACTACATCGGGCTATGGGTACACACATGAAGTTAGTTTTACAATATCGACCTGCAAAATCCTTAGCATCGTATTGTTTTTGGGTTGTTCTTACTTTTTTTTTGTTTTTGGAATTTTTGTCTTTTTTATTTTTAGTTCTTTTTATTATTCAAAATATACATAGGAAATAGCCTTTAACCAAATCTACCACACTTCCCGAGTGAAACCTGGAAAAACAGCTAGTAATGAATATTTTGAATATAGGTGTCTGTTGTTGTTGTTTGAACTAGATATATCTCTGGTCATTTGAAATAAATATCTTTTGTGGGGTTAGTTAATATATAAAGTTTGTTTGAATATTAGAGAAAAAAAATCTGATCTTAATTGTTATATACAGTTATATTATATATATTATATATATATCATATAAGCTTTATCTACTTTGAGCTCTCTGGTTAAAAACAAATTATTTTACATTCACACAAAGTTTCTAAATTCTTATTATGTAAATAAAATGTAAAATATGTTTGAAATAACTACTTATAGTACACACCTGGTGAAATAAGATCCATGCTGAGATGATACATTTAACCATATCAAAATTATAGAAGTATGTTTATAATTCCAATTCTGTCACAGTTTTCGGATAATCAGATTTATTTCAGTAATCTTGATTCACACTGTGACACACATAAAATAAATCCATCAAAAGTACAAGTATGCAAATTAAGCCGTCCAAGTTAATCTAATTTATGATTGCTTTATATAATCCTTTAGTGGTCTATGGTTTTATTTGGGAATGAGCAGTCAACAAACTTTGAAATGGACTGTCAGGAGACTCCCTACTTTTTTCACATATTAAAAGCATAGAAAGATTGTGTCTATATTCCTATTTCTCTTGTAGCTAGGATTACTCATAAATAAATGTGTGTATGTGTGTGTGTGTATGAGAAAGCCTAACTATCAAAGAAATAGGAATACAGACACACTGTTTCTATGTTTTTAATATATATATTACTACAGTTATAGATTTTGTCAATATTTTCCTTCTATTAATATATTTTAATTATATCTATTTTGTCCACAGTTTTTTTTTTTCTTCTATTTGCAAAATTATATTTTATTGATTTGATTTTTATAAAAGAAATATTGATTTCTAACAGGCACAAGGCCAAAAATTTCTGGAATGGGGTATAGTCAATTGTACTGAACCCAGTATTTGACGGGTAACTTTATTATAGGGAGATGGCAGAATTGTTAAAGGTATCATACAAAATACATTGTGGTATTAAATTACTGCTCCTCTGCTTTCTGAGTTCAAATCCTGCTGTTGTCGATCTTGCCTTTCAGTGGTCAATAAAATAAAGTACCAGTCAAGTACTGGCTCAATATATATTCATATAATCCTTCCTACTATAGGCACAAGGAACTGAAATTTTGGGGAAAGAGTTGATTTTGAGGGTTGGCTGAAAAGTTCATAGGCCGACCAAGATGCTCTCATGGAATGTGACTGAATGAGATTTATTTTTCAATAATAGTCCCCCCTTGCAGTTCACACACTTCTTCCATCGGTGTTGCAGTGTTTTGATCCCATTGGTGAAGATGTTTTCATCCTGTTGGTCAAAAAAAAAATAATCAACATAGGCTCAGGAGTGGCTGTGTGGTAAGTAGGTTGCTTACCAACCACATGGTTTCGGGTTCAGTCTCACTGCATGGCACCTTGGGCAAGTGTCTTCTACTATAGCCTTGGGCTGACCAAAGCCCTGTGAGTGGATTTGGTAGACGGAAATTGAAAGAAGCCCATCACATATTTATATGTATATGTTTGTGTGTCTGTGTTTGCTCCCCATTGCTTGACAACTGATGTTAGTGTGTTCACGTCCCCGTAACTTAGCAGTTTGGCAAAAGAGACCGATAGAATATAGGCTTACAAAGAATAAGTCCTGGGGTCGATTTGTTTGACTAAAGGCAGTGCCACAGTTAAATGAGTGAAAGAAGTAAAAGAAAAAGAAAGACAAGAACAGCAGATGTGACATCATCACTTCTGTGATGATGATGATCAGATGGGGCTAAATTAGGAGAGCAGGAATGATGGTCAACCAGTTCAAAACCACAGTCATGCACAAAAGCCATTGAAACCAAGAGCCTGTGTACTGGAACATTGTCCTGACAAAACAACACCCCTTTCATTAGTTTTCCTGAACATTTGATTTTGGTAGCCTTTCTGAACTGCCTCAGTAAGTTGACATTGTACTCTCCATTGACGGCATGTCCCTTTTGAAGATAGTCAATGAACACAATCCCTTTTGCATACTAAAAAACTGAAGCCATCGCCTTCCTTGCACATGAATTGACTTTGGCCTTCTTTGGAGCAGGTGAGGAGTGGGTGTTTCCACTGCATGAATTGTCTCTTTGTCTCTGACTCAGAGTGATGAGCCCAATACTCATCCTGGTTTAGGAAACCTTCAAGGGGACCAGCTGGGTCTGCTTCAAAGAATGTCAGATTTCATGATTTGATCTGCCTGGTGTGCTTTTAATTAAGTGTCAGAAGACACAGCACCCACAGAGTAGAAATCTTTGTCATGCTAAGTTCATTATGCAGAATATTTTCTCATCTCTCTTATGGGATATTATACTAATAGCATTGGCTGTCTTAGTTATTGTCAATCACCTGTCATCTGTCGGCATGTAGTGAACATGATCAATGTTTTCCTTGATGGCGGTAGCTGCAGGACATCCAGACCTTGGGCCATCTTCAACACTCTCCCTTCCCTTCCTAAACTCAGCTGCCCACTTTTGCACTGTTGCTAAAACTGAAGCATTATCCCCTAATAGCAACCATATCAGTATGAATGTCCTTGGGGGCTAAACCCTTTTTCTGTAGGCTCTTGATCACTCCATGATGCCAAATTTTGTCCAATTTCTAGAGAAGTTACTATCTGTCACTTTTGTAATCTTCTTTGAACAGTCAGATGTCAGTTTATCAGGAACAAAACAATGCAGTTATTAATAAGAAGGGTTGAAATTAATGCATGCAAAAATTTCACGTGTCTAGCATAATTCCTTCATAATCAGCCTATGAACTTTTCAGCCTCACCCTTGTACATTGACTCCTGTGTTCAACTTGTACTTATTTCATGGAACCCCTAAAGAATGAAAGGCAAATTCAACATTGGCGGCATTCAAACTCACAACATAAAGACGGATGAAATACTGCTTAACATTTTGTGCCGTGTGCAATTGATTCTGCACAACTTGCCACCTTAATTTAAATTCCTGCAATTCATCCAAGACTATGATAGAAATCTGAGTAGGATATGCAGGAGGACAACTTACCTTTAATTTTCAACTCACAGCAAGGGGGAAATTACAACCACTAACTTCTCCATTCCATCTTAAACCTCACGAAACCTCATCTTAAACCTCACTGGTCCTTGGTTGTGAATGGAATTATACCAGAGTGAGGAGGATGAAAGGTAAAGTCGACTCTGATGATGTTTGAATTTAAAAGCCAAAGCAACATGATTAACTGCCACAAAGTATTTTGCTGGTTACTCTACCGATTTTGTCAATCCGCTGTCTTGCTTATAAGAAATATTGAAATGAAAAGTACATATATAAAATAAGAGAAAAAGGTGAAATAAACAAACAAGTCTAATAAATATCATTGCGATAGAAACATCTTCCCACACCAAGTCGTTCGTTTTTATTTGCGAGGTCATTCAACTTCAAAGCATTGATGAAAAGTCAATTGTCTCTTCTTTCTTTTCTACTAACGCTGCCTGATTTATTTATTATTTAATTTTCTGATCAGTCTCTTTTCCTCTGCTAAGCAGATCTCTCTCTCTCTCTCTCTCTCTCTGCTTGATTTTAAGTCTCCAATGGACACATTACATATACATACACATCTCACACTGAGAAATAGACACACATACAAACAGTAACACAGAGAAACACACACTCGCATACACGATTATACTGAAAAGCTAATTCAGAAACACACACACATAAACATCATCCCACTCATAAATGAAACAATTACACCCACAAAATAGAGAATAGACCAGTACGTGGCCGAAATTTTCTTTATAAATTTGGTTGTTTTGAATATTTAAGCCTGTTTACTGTGAATCTGTTTTGGTAGGGCAGTTTAAGCTCGTTCTAAAAGGTCAATGTATTGTTATCAATACTCATGTTAGCATATGAGATTTGTGTAAAACGAAACTATTGCTTGTAATTTGTTTTTTTGGTTTCTTTTAGACCTTTATTTTGTCTTGTCTTCGTTGTTGTTTACTACTGTTCTTTCAATTTTCTGTCAATGTAACTAGTTTTAATGAAACAGGAGGAACTATCCCTTTTTCTAACATAAAGACAGCTCGCTATATTTAGCTGCTGATTCTTGTAAAAACATCGCCTACGCTAAATACACATTATACAGTTCTTTTCAAGTTTCTTCTTGAAGTGTTGTTGTTGGTTCACAAAATTCCGGGCGTTATTTTAATGAATATCAAAATTATTTTTCACAACTTGAAAATTGTATTCTTTGTAGTTTTTTAAAAAATTTTTATTTTCTTTATAAGAAATAATTAAGTTCTTCAAAACATTTTGGTACAAAATTATAACATTGCTGAATTATATCATTATAATATGCTTTTGTCTTGCTTCAGTCATTGAACTGCAGCCTTGCGAAAGTACAATCTCGATTCAAACAAATCGATGCCAACGCTTATTTTCGAGACTGGTAATTATTCTGACAGTCTCAATTGCTCATTCGCTAAGTTACGGGAACATTGACAAAGTTGACAATAGTATGATTTTAAATCAGAAAGTACAGAACCAGAAGTTAATTCTGCAAACCATTTTGACTAATGCTCTGACAGTTCTGCTCATCTATTAGTTACTATAAACATTTGATATACTACTATTGTTTCCTTCTATGAGACTTTCTTAGAAGTAGCAGTGTGGTAAAAAAGCTAGCATCCTGACAACGTGGTCTCAGGTTCAGTCCCACTGAATGGCACTTTGGGCAAATATCTTCTTTTATGAGTCCTAGGTTGACCAAAACCTTGTGAGTGGATTTGGTTGAAGGAAACTGAAAGCTGCCTGTCGTATATATATATGTATATATATATATATATATGTATATATATATATATATATATATATATGTGTGTGTGTGTGAGTGTGTGTGTGTGTGTGTGTGTGTGTGTTTGTTTGAGTCTCTTTGTCTTGACATTGTTGTTCATGAGTGTCATCAGGACACAAAAAATGTTCTTTTGTCACTAATCTTCTATAAAAAAAAACAAAAAAAAAACATGTATGGCCATGGAGGACTATTACCTTGCTTGGATATAAGACAGGGTCGGCAACATGAAAGGCATGCGGCCGTAGAAAATCTGCCATATCAAATTCCGTCTGACTAAAGCAAGCATGTAAAAATGATTGCTAAAATGATGATGATGATGATGGTCACAAATAATTTACAATATTTTTTATCATTGCATTGTCTTATGAAAAATATAAATAATATAAATATATCTATAAAAGATTGTCTTCAATTTCATTCCATAGTTAAAGCATCATATAAATATTACCAAAGCAGAATAATATTATAGATTATTATCCATTGAATTAATATCTTTGACAATATATTGATTTCCATTTTCACCAGTTGCAAGAGTAAAATTATATGAATTATTGGTGCAGGCAATGGCTTTGTGCTAAGAAGTTTGCTTCTCAACTACATGGTTCCCAGTTCAGTCTCACTGTCTTGCACTTTGGTTAAGTGTCTTCTACTTCAGAAGCTTCTCATATATATGTATGTGTGTGTGTGTGTGTGTATATACATACACACACACACACACACACACACACACGATTAAATAAATGACAAGGAAATAGGAAATTATGGAATGAATTTCATTGGCTTACAGCCTATTCTGCTATAACATTCAGTGCAACCAGAGCTGAGTGCTTGTGCATCACCTTACACCATCCTTTGAGCTTGAGGAAGCTATAAGGTGATGCACAAGCACTCAGCTCTGAGATCACTGCATCTAATAGCAGAAACAACTGTAAGCCAATAAAATTCATTATGTAATTTCCTACTCATTTGTCATTTATTTAACCACACACACACACACACATACACACACACACACAAACACACACACACACACACACACACACAAACACACACACACACACACAAACACACACATATATCCATGTGTGTGAGGCTTTGTGCCTTTGTCGCCCAGCATCACTTGACTACTAGTCTTGATGTGTTTATGTCCCTGTAACTTAGTGGCTCAGCAAAAGAGACCGATAGAATAAGCGCCAGTCTTAGAGATAAGTACTAGGGGCAATTTGTTTGCTCAACACCTTGAAGGGGATGTCCCAGTGAATCTGCATTCCAATGACTGAAGCAACAAAAACAAAAGTAAACAAATAAAATGTAAAACCCAACTGAAATGAACCCACTGCAATTACTGATACTTATTTTACTGAGAAGAATGAAAACCAGAAGCAACACCATCAACATTTGAATTTAAAAAAATGATTAAATAAAATACTGCATTACAGCTTTTTTTTTTTTTTTTCCTTAATTTGAATGTTTCACTGTTTCTGCCAAGTCATTGCCTTAACCATGACAATGTATTCAAAATTAAATTATCAATTGGTTTCTTAAAAATATTTTGATTTACAAATCTTCCATTGATTACACAAATATTATTATTTTTTTTTCTTCATAGTTACAGTTGTACAGAGTGAACCGAACTGTCAAAGAATATTATATAAGACTTTATCTCTTGTTTAAACATCTGCCTACAAGGAATCTTTATTGATTATTGATAATTCAAGACATTGATTAAGGATTTTTTTTTTCATTCTTTTTTTTTGCATTCTTATCTCTTTCCATTTTGGTGTTTCCTTTGAGGCAGTCTAGACATATTGAACATTGTTGCTAAAAGAAACATGGAATTCTTTGAAAGAAGGAGGAAAAAATTCCTACACCTGGAATGTTGCAGGAAATCTTATTAAAAGATCAGAAGAAATTCTACAAGAAAATATTAATCTTTATATATTTATCTTTTTTTTTTTTCACTTGTTTACTCTACATTTATATTTTTTCTTTTTATATACACTTTTAATTTTTTATTATTATTTCATATTCTCATAAATTAATCCATCCATTGAAAATTAAATTTAAAAAATATGGCTTCAATACTTTCAAGGAAATTAACACAACACATGTTTTTATTTCCTTGATTTTTAGCTCTGATTTTATCAAAACATTTTTATATACATATTCTTGATATGATAAGTATTTACAATGACTATATGAGTAAAATAACCATTTACCGAGACAAACATCAAAACAATGATACCAACATCATCATTGTCATCATCATCATCATCATCGTCATTGCTGTCATCATCACCATCATCATCATTATTGCCATCATCATTGTCGTCATCATCATCATTGCTGTCATCATCATCACCATCATCAATTTCTAAGCAAGGTTAATATTTACCAGAGTCAGACATGTTTTCCATGGAAGACTGGAAACAAACAACATCACTTGTATGACAGTGATGCTCATTTACAACCATCACATGATGTCAGGACAAGAGTACACATTCACACATATGTGCATACATTTATACATGTATTACACACACACACACACACACACACACACACACACACACACACACACACAC
>NC_068986.1:1185073-1198673 GCF_001194135.2 Octopus bimaculoides
CACACACACACACACACACACACACACACACACACACACACACACACACACATTTCATTATCATTATCATCATCATCATCATTTAGTGTCTATTTTCCATGCTGGCATGGGTTACACTGTTTGACTGGAACTGGTAAGCTGGGGATCTGCACCAGGTCCCAGTCTGGTTTGTCATACTTTCTATGCCTGGATGCCCTTCCTTCAAGAGTGTAATGGGTGCTTTTTACGTGTCACTGATATGGGTGCCTGTTACATGATACCAGCATTGGTCACGACTACGATTTCACTTGGCTTGATGGATCTTCTCAAGCACAGCACACCGCCAAAGATCTTGGTCATTTATCATTGCCTCCATGAGGCCTAGTGTTTTTGTATGTCACCAGCATCGGTGCCTGTTGTGTGACACCAGCATCAGCCATGGCTATGATTTATATATCCATATAAATATATTTATGTCCCCTCTCCCCTTCTCTCACTTCTCCCTTTCTCTCTCTTCCACTGAGGCAGCTATGTATCACTTTTACTGCAAGACATCAGTTTCGGTCCCTCTAATCATATTTTAATCTCTCATCCCCCTGGCACAAAGTCACCTCCCTTGATACTACTCCCACCTCAGTTTAAGGGTCTTGTCTTGTAAGTTACACGGTGACCTCATTGCTGCTGGTGCCACATAAAAAGCACCCAGTACACTCTGTAAAGTGGTTTGCATTAGGAAAGGAATCCACTTGTGGAAACTGTGCCAAAGCAGACAGTAGAGCTTGGCACAGTATTCTGACCTGTCAGCTCTTGTCAAATAATCAATGATGGTAGTGGTGGTGGTGATAATGACAATGGTAATGATGACAATGACGATGATAGCAGTGGGGATGACAATGACAATGATGAAGATGTCCAACAGGCTTCTTTTGTTTTCCAACTGTCCAAGGTGCCACATGGTGGAACTGAATCCAAAACTACATGGTTGAGAAGCAAGTTTCATAACCATACAACCATGTTTGTTCCTACCATCTGTGTAATAATTTCTTTGTAGAAGAATGGAGATGTAGTAAGTCAACATGACCAAATTTCTATTTGAATGGTGTCTCCAGTTTAAACTGTGCAAACGCAACAGATGTAGCAAAATCACAGTCAGGCTGACATAGAAATAAAAACTTCATTTGCAGCAGTTTCACAGTGATATAGCAGTAAGGGCATCCGTTGAAATAAATTCTTTCAAATATTTGGAAGGGTCCTGATAAATTACCAACGGTTTCTGTTATTCAGAGGACACAATCAGCGGTGGAAGTGGTGTTTAATGATTTATGACATAAAGAGCAAGAATGGGTTGGAAAATATTCAAGGAGCTGTTCTGCTTGCAACAAAGGGATTCTCTCTCTAGGTAAAGAACAGATTGTATGATACTTGTGCATGAAGTGAAGTGTTACATGGCAATGAAATATGGGCACCGAATGCAGGGTAGGTGTGGATGGTGAAAAGAAATGAAGTTTGCACGTTTCACTGGAAGTAAAATGGCAGTATTTATGAATGATGGAGTGCAAACGAGAAAAATCCTGGAAGAGGAATGAGATATATTACACATTAGAGAAGATTGCACTGGTTTGGACATGTGATGTGTATAGAGGATTACACTTGAATGCCAAGAGATTCAAGTGAATGGAACTGGTGGAAGAAGTAGAGAGAGGAAGAGAGAAGTGGTAAAGACTAATTTCAAGAAGCTGAACATAAGAAAAGACAAAATACTGCAACAAGAGGCATGGTGCTGTGCTGGAGAAAATCTGTCCAACCACTGCCAACTTGTAAATAGGGATGAAAAAATTATTGATTATCTAATGTTAGGAGAATAACTATACCTTGTGGTATTGGTTGCGGCCCTTTACATTTCTGTAGTCAAAACCAGCTGAAACCATCTTTGCTTTTCATCCTTCCAGTCATGTACTAGGATCAATACTTCTCTTCTTTACCCCACTCTCTGTCTCTCTCTTTGTCTCTCACTCTCTGTCTCTGTTTGTCTGTCTGTCTGTCTGTCTGTCTGTATGTCTCTCTCTCTCTCTCATTATAAACACTACTTAAAGTATTTAGTCCACATCTGCTGGAGGTGACAGAATTCAGAGAATGGTTGCATTATGGGTAATTTGTCAAGATTTAAACCAGTAATATGCAACCTTTTTTTCAGGAAGTGACTCACCACCAAGTAAAATTCACTTTCATTTGTATTATGCAACATAGTAAGATTGTAGGCCATCACACATTGTGGGCCATCAAAACTTTCATATAGAGCACTTGTGGTCTTCTTGAACCTGAAGCTTGTGCCACAGTATTCAAATCCCTATGCTAGATCTTCATTGAAAGCTCCCGTCTTATAATTACATCCAAGAGCAATAACTTTTAATATACAGTGTATGATATTGTATTTATAGTTCAGCTGAGTATAATTCAATTTTCTGTTACTGCTAAAACATTGTTTAAACAACCACAGCAATTCTTCATTGACAAATATGTATTTTAATGCTAAGTTTAAAAGCATATTTACCACATTTTTTTCTTTTTCTGGCGCCTCCAGATTCTAGTCTCCAAGACAATCACCTTGCATGTCTAATACATAGTTCCAGTAAGACAAGAAATAGCCTAGAGAATCAATATCAGTGACACACACCATGTTGTATGTCTCTAGTCTAAATCCATGGGTTGAGTGAACAAACAACATTCTCATTGATTTTAATTGATGAGAAATTTGTTTGTAGTGAACTTTTTCCTTCTGTGGTACATAATTGCAACACAAACAAACGCGACATCTCCAGCATATTTCCTTGGCATGATAAAAAAAGCAAATATCCCTTAAAAGAAGGACACATTAGATAATTTAGAAGATGGGAGGATCATGCCAGAAATGCTTTTTATAAGTGTGCTCAATCATGTTTCACGTAGGGTTAAATAATAGCAATATTCTAACAGCCAGATAAACTGTAAAAGACCCCCTTTGGTCATGAACAACCATGGGATTGCACCCAGAAAGTTACCCTCCAAGGCACAAGTCCAGGCAAGGTTGAGGACCAGCAGTTACCCATGCATATCAGCCCCCCACTCTCCACGCCACCAAAGTTATCCAAGGGAAAGGTAGAGACTGATACAGCTTGGTACCAATAACGTCACAACTCATTTCTACAGCTGAGTGAACTGGAACAATGTGAAATAAAGTGTCTTGTTCAAGAAAAAAACACACAGCCCGGTCCGGGAATCGAACTCACGACCTCATGACTGTAAGCCTGAAGCTGGCCATAAACCACCAATCTTGATATGACCATCTCTGGCGGATGTTATGCTTATGAGCTTTCATCATTTAAAAATGCACTATGTAGTTTATCTTTTATTTTTTACTGGTTTCAGCTGTTGGACTGTAGCCATTCTGGAGCACTGCCTTGGAGGCTTTTATTGTTTTTAAGTCTGGTACTTAATCCATCTCTTTTGCCAAGCTGCTAAGTCACAAGGACATAGACAAATCAACATAAGCAATGGTCAGTGAGTGGAGGATGAAGAATGGGCAAACATAGTCACAAAGACACACGCATGCACACACATGTACATGCACATACACACACAAACAAACAAAGAACAAGCTTCAACACAGTTTTTATCTACCAAATTCATTCACAAGGTATTGGTTGGCCCAGGGCTATAATTGAAGACCCTTGGCCAAGATGCTGCACAGTGGGACTGAATCTGAAACCACATGATTGAAAAGCGAGCTTCTTAGCCACAAAGCCATGCCTACGCCTAATTAATTATTTCTTTCAGGCATTATGTTAGGCTACAGTGGCTTTAAACAAAATGAAATACTGTTTAGAAAAAATAAAAAAGATTACAATGATGACAAAAATTTGTTTTTTAAGAGTAATAGTAATTTCAGCCACATTTTATGGTCATGAATAATGGACAACGGATGATGAAGATGAGAAAAAAACTTCAAGGCTTTTTATATGAAATGCTATAGAAATATCCTTTGTAATCCATATACAGAACATTGAACTAATGAGAGTGTTAGGAAAGGAGATTGTTTGGAAGAATGTGAACCATGAAATTCTTCAGTCAGTTGTTAAAAGGTGGAAAGTGAAGTGGTTTGATCATGTAATACAATATCACAACACCCCAGAAACCTCAAGAGGTTATATGAAATTTTTTTTAAATAAGATAAATTCACATGATGAAGATATGTGAACTGTAATATTTCAAGCAACCCCAATCTTTTTTTTATAAAAAAAAAAATTAGGAAGTTGTTACTAATATAAAGGATAAAGCTCTTCCCCAACTCATATACATTCATGAGGCTGGTTTCCTGGCTTCTCTGGTGTATATATATATATATATATATATATATATATATATATATATTTATCCCCCGGATGGGATGCCAGTCCATCACAGGGAGAGACTCATTTTTGCCAGCTAAGTAGACTGGAGCAACATGAAATGAAGTGTTTTGCTCAAGAACACACCACATCACCTGGTCCAGGAACTGAAACCACAATTTTACAATCCTGAGTTGAACACCCTAACCACTAAGCCACATGCCTCCACTTGTTACAAATATTGTATAATGATATTTTTAAAGAGGATTAATATAGCCATAAGCGGTGAATTAGCATAATTAGGGCTTCGGCTGGATTACCTTGTGGTATTCTTTTCATGTCTCTCTACTCTGACTTTAAATACTGTCAAACTGAACTTTGCCTTTCATCCTTTTGAGAATGATAAATGCAGTACCCGTCCTATACTGGGATTGATTCCAGTAGCATAGCGAGTGTATAGGTAAGGGGGAAGTGCAACCTGGGTGGTGTTTTTACGGGGACTGCTACTTTTCAATCTGCTATATAAGTCTGTATAGGCTGGGGGGTGGGGAAGGCAAACTCAAGTGCTACCCTAGGTTACACACACTCCAGTTATGTTACTGTTGATTCTTCTTTCTCTTCCTTTCTCTAAAAAAAATTAGCTGTGGTCAGATCTAGAGAGGGGTGGGCTCTGTTTGGCTTAAACGTGCTCAAGACACTTATATGTCATGACGTCATACCTACAACGCCATCAAGAGTTGAGATCCTAAGGCAAGACAAGATATATTCCAGTGAATCGATATTAAAATAGTATTGATACTGAAAGTTGACTCTGACAAGGTTGATGCAAAAAGTGGAATGAGAGGAAAGAAAAAGTAAGAAAGCCAAGATCTCGGTCCCCTTTGTCTATAGAAATTACGATTAATCTAACTGGTGTAGAATAATATAAGAGAGAAGAGGTCAAAGTCTGTGAGGTATCAACTCAGTCCAGGAAGGGTGGTGTCTTCTTGTTTGACAAATGAAATCTGTCTACGTGCTAGAATTTGCTAAAAATTTCAGATCTGGAATTAAGTAGTGTGGTGGAATTCTTGGATCTAAAAAGAATGTGCAGTCTTTTAGTCAAGCATGACTTGCTTCTCTTTTATCCATTTATATATAGTGTAGATTCCTCAACAATTCTCCACACCATTGCATATGGTATGCAATTAGTCTTTAGATTCATTCACGATAAACCAACTTAGTGGCTTTATTTTTATCGATGAGTTAGAAAGAAAAATGATGGTTTTTCTTAATGGCTTTTAAAATTGCCTTCACATAAACCAACATAAGTTTCCTTCTTTTGGCAATGTATATCAGCGAAAGATGTGAACATCACTGAAAAAGCTGATAAACTGGTGCATTCGATCAAAAGCATTTTGCAGCATTTGGATCATTCCAGTTCCAGAGACACTCTCATTGTCATAAATACAATGATCCAGTAATTAACCATTAGAAATCTGTAACCAACAATGCTGTTATTCACAAAATGCAATATCAAATATAAATCTACAAATAAGTGGTTACTCCCAAGTTAAGTAGTCGAAGGAGCATCCCTCTATAAAAAAAACAATCACTCCAACAGAACAACAGAACTAACGATAGAAAAATGAATATATTTATGGTTATATAATCCTATTATTGGTGATGGCTTGGTATTGACTCATCAATCAATATCGGAAAGTATGATAAATGAAGTTAATAGGTTGATTTTTCATTTTTTTTTTTTTACCATATGCACCCATCTGTATGCACAGGATTAGCTGTGTGGTCAAGAAGTTCGTTTCATACAGTCATGTGGCCTTGAGTTCAAAGCCTAAGTTTTCTGTCAGATATGAGATTGTAAAACGGTTAACTTTACCCAACTGTCTTTACCATGCAGTCATGAAGAGCTTGTAAAATTTATAAATGATGTGTGGTTCCACATAAAAGCATCTGTGCGGTGCCATGTAAAAGCAACCAGCACACTTTGTAAATTGGTTGGTGTTAAGAGAGGCATCCAGCTGTAGAAACCATGCCAAATCAGACTGGAGTCTGGTGCAGTCCCCCCAGTCTGCCAGTTCTTGTCAAACTGTCCAACCCATGCCAGCAAGGACAACGGATGTTAAATGATGATGTTCTCTTTCTATTTTAGATTAAGTTATAAAAACAATTATAAAAATGAATTTCTAATTTTGACATTGAGTGTTCAGTTGTTGGATGAACTGAACTACTAATTTAATTAATATGTAAGTGGCTGAGTATCTCTTAATGTAGCTTTGAAGTCAAATCAACATTATACAGTGTGATAAGGCTGTACCTTTCAATTAGAGGTACAATCTATTCGATAGGCTTCCTTACAATTTCCACCCACGCAGTTTGGCTCACATGGCTTGGACTTGTGAAAAGCAGACACTTGCCTAAGATGCCGTGCAGTGGAATCAAACTCAGAACTTTGTGATACTTCGCCATGTAGCCAGACTGCATCCATAAACACAAACATAAATTCACACGCAAACTCACAAATATCTATAATCATACATATTCTGAGGTACAAGTGTAGCTTTATGGTTAAGAAGCTTGTTTTGTAACCATGCGGTCTTGGGTTCAATCGTACTGTGTGGCACCTTGGGCAAGTGTCTTCTACTATAGCCCCAGACCAACCAAAGCCTTGGGAGAAGATTTATTAGTCAGAATCTGGAAGGGACCTGTTATTCATATATCTGGCACTCCGTCCATTAGAATGATGAGGCTTCTGGTTGAACTGATCAAGGGAACTGCCTGTGAAATTAATGTGCAAGTGGCTGAGCATTCCACAGATATGTGTACCCTTAACGTAGTTCTCAGGGAGATTCAGTGTGACATAGTAGGCCTTTCGAAATAAAGGTACTGCTCATTTTTGCCAGCTGAGTGGACTGGATCAATGTGAAATAAAGTGTCTTACTCAAGGAGACATGTCACTGGGAATTGAACTCTGGACCTTACGATCATGAGCCAAATATCCTAACCACAAAGCCATATGCCTTCACTGTTCATATATATAAATAGTTGTAAGCAAACAAAACTGTCAAACAAGCAATGTCATTCATTTCCAGTCTTCTCTGAAAACCATGTCTGGCCATGTGGAAATATTATCTCCCTTTGAAACAAGTGAGGGTTAGCAACAGGGAGAGCTGTGGTGGTGGTGGTGGTGGTGGTGGTGACAGTGGTGATGACAGTGACAATGACAACAATGGTGGCAATGATGAGGACAAGGACAACAGTTCTTAGTGGCCAGTGGAGACTGTCAAACTAGGATGAGCAACAAAAGCCACTCAGGCTCCAAACATTGAAGTGTGACAAATTGTTACATTTGATAGAACGTGACAAGACAGGCGATAATAATAGTAATAATCATAATAATAATAATAATAATAATTTCAAAGACAACAGCAGCAACAACAACAACACTCACTTTAAAATGGCCACACCTTAGAAAGAAGCCATTTGTGATTATAAATTCCATCTCTGCCAATTTTCAATTACACTTACTTTACAAATTTTTCAGTAACATCAAATAATTCTTCAAATCAATGTAGTTATTCTATATTCAAACCAATTCCTAGGTGCAGCATCAGCAATGTTGATGCAATGTTGTGTCTTAAGGAACTATTAAGAATGGCAATCTCCTTGTTGTTTATTTTGCCATACTTAATAATTAAGAAAAATGGTAAGAAGCATAACATATATCAGTTATTTTGTTATTTTTTATTTGCAACAATACTTTGGAACCAACTTGATTCAGTTGCATCATTGGTAATCCTTTTACTTATTATATAAGAAGACATTGCACAGTTCCGCATTCATACAGTTTGTTTATATATTATTGATTAATGTTTCATAACTTCTTTTGACATAGTTTTGTTGTTAACCAATATCTCTGCCTTCCGCACCATTCTCAGGGCAATATTCTTTGGACTATTTTGTTTCTCAGTTTTCATGATTCATCTCTCTCTACTGAATACTACAAAAATGTCAACTTAGTACACATTTAATTATTGTAGAGGACTGGAAATAATATTGAAAATGTAGGAAATCAAGTTAGATTGTTTTTGATATTTAGTTAGATGTACAGCTTCCCATGTCAAATCCTGTTGAGAATAACTTTTACCTTTCATTTCTTCTCAATTGATATAATACCTCTGTTCTACTGAGGAATTTTTAATAAACTAATATGTATATATATGTGTGTGTGTGTTTGTCCCTATATTTGCCCACAAACTACCATTGCTTGACAACTGGTGTTGCTTTGTTTATGTTCCTGTAACTCAGCAGTTCAACAAAAGTGACCAATAGAATAAGTAGTAAACTTTAAAAATAAGCTACTGGGGTTGATCTGCTCAATTAGAATCCTTATAGGTGGTGCCTAGCATGGCCACAACACAGTGACTGAAACAAGTAAAAGAAGATACATGCATACACACACACATCAAATATATATAAATATATATAATTATATATATATTTATATTTCTATATATAACATAATGATGATGATGATGATATATATATATATATATATATATATATATATTTATATTTCTATATATAACATAATGATGATGATGATTATATATATATATATATATATATATATATATATATATATGTTTATCATAAATGGCGGTGCTCCAGCATGGCCACAGCTCATGAGCTAAAACTAGATAAAATGAAAAAAAAAAGATATATGTATATCTATAAATATGAAGGCCCGTGGCTTAGTGGTTAGGGTAATCGGCTCACCAGGATTTGAACTCAGAATGTAAAAAACTGAAACAAGTATTGCAAGGCTTTTTGCCTAATGCTTTAACAACTCAGCCAATTCAATACCTTACTGCAGCTGCTGCTACTGCTGCAGTTATTGCTGCTGCTGTTATTGTTGCTGCTGTTGTTGTTGCTTCTGCTTCTACTGTTGCTGCTGTTGCTGCTGCTGATGATGTTGAAGAACTAGATGGTCTTTTTCTTTCCCATCCTACGGTACTATGTTCGTTAGGGTCAGAACATCATCTTCAGGCTACAAACAGATACTTTGTCACCAGAGTTGACCCCCTTTTCTGTGACTTCTGATTGGTATGGCATTATTCATAACTCTGTTTTAATCTTACTTCACTGAACTTACAACATTAGATACAATCACCAGTCATTTGCTCGATAAATTCTTTCCCAGTCGCATTTGAAAGATATATCTTTCTTTATTTGGTCCGTGAAAGTAAGCAGACCATTAGAGTGTTAAAGTTTTATTTCCATATACTGAAGACAGTTCTTGTAACTGAAAAGCAATACATGACATTTTAGCTTTGAAACCAAAACTTTACCCTAACGCGTAACATCAAATGTTTTGTGTAAAGCAATTTGGCCTATACCACCTGTACCTATTTTTCAATTTTCACTGGTGTGAAATTTTCAGAGGAAATTGCCATTTTTATTTCCCATTGAAATATTAAGCTGTTTATTATAAATTAAAAATACCTCATTTTTTTTTTTTGTTTATTCTGTCTATTTTCTCAAGAGAACATTAGAAAATGTTCTTTGTATTGATTTCGATTCAATTCTTCGGCAGGTATTTCAGTTTTGACAGTAATTGTTATAATCTTCACATAGAACAGTTAACCATTATTTCTTGGTCAGCCAAAAAAAAAAAAAAAAAAAAAAAAAAAAAATCAATAAAGTAAGTGTTATGCTATGACTGTGACATTGTATATCACAATTGGCTGTTATTGTTACCGAAGCAATCTTTATGTTATATTTGATTCTAAAATTCACTGGAATCTGTTTAATGTGGGAACATAGAGTTACCAGAGAAAATATTGAAAAATATTTCATTGGAATAAACTTGGGATTTAGTTTCAGTTTCAGATACATCTAAAAGGCAATATGTTCCACTCAAAAATAGAAGAAAAAAAGGAAAGAAACATTTATTTACTTTCTGTAATAATATAAAGGAAGTAATGTTTCTTAATATAGATACGTAGCTTCAGGGTAACAAAGTGAAGTACACTGACATTACAACATGCAACAGGACTCGAACCGAAAATAGAAAAGAAAATGAATACGAGAATATTTATTAAACTAAATTATATTGAATCAAGCTTGTCTAACACATTTTATGTGTCCATTAAGTTAAAACGTTCACCCTTACCTTTGTCCTTCCCTAGAAGAATGCATAAGAAGTATCAGTTGTCATAATCAATCTGTTCAACTACTGCTTCAGTACAGTTTTTCAGCTTTGCTGCATTGTTGAGTGTCAAGATAAGTCAATGAGATTTGTTTTTAACATTTCACTGCTATTTTGAATTGCAGTACAAGCTGTAACCGTAAAAGGTTTTCTTTCGCATCCATTACAGTCTCTTTGCTTTTACATTAAAATAATGACTTTTAACTTCTTTTTTTCTCTTTCTCTTTCTATTCTTGAACATTATAACTTTGGACCAGTGTATATAATTGACCAGTGTATATAATTGACCAGTGTATATAATTGACCAGTTTCTATAAGACCAATGTGTCAGAAGTTTATGATAAAGTGTAAACGCTTAATATTGGTTTCAAATTTTGGCACTAGGCCAGCAATTTCATTGACCTCAATACTCAACTGGTACTTATTTTATCGACCCTGAAAGGACTCCACAGACATGTTTACTCAGCCTCAGTGGAATTTAAACTCCAAATGTAAAAGCAGATGAAATGTTGCATTTTGTCCGGTGTGGTAATGATTCTGTTAGCTTGCCACCTTAATAAATTGCAGAAGCTAAATTTAAGGATTTTCTGAGAGAAGTTGAATATTTTCAATCTTGTTCAAATAAACTAATCAATTGTAGGGGGCAGTTAAAATGAAATGATTATCAAAATTAATCTCACACTTTTTCCAATATTGATTTCTTACAAAATAAATCTTTTAGGCTAGAGAGAAGAGAGGAGGAGAGGAAAATAAGGGCATAAGATGCCAAAACCATTCCCAAGGGTATTAAAAACACAAATAAAGTGAAATAGCTACAAATGAGACACTAAATTAAATCATGATATGTTTTGCTGGGTGATGACTTTTACTCTATGGCATGCTCAATACAATTTAATCTGGAATGCAAAAACTAATAGGGAAGACATGTGGTTGATTGACCTACTAGAGATAGCAGCCAAATCTCCTTGGAATCATAACCTGTTACTTTAAAAAGGTAAAACATTTGATATTGTACTCCGAGGTGAACTGTGTCTGTAAAAAAAAGATGGATTAGTTATGGCGACAGAAGACTTTAATCCTAGGTTTGCTTGACCTGGGTTGAATGGAACATTGTTTCTCATATGGAGCGAAGGTGAGAGGAAATAGGGTCAATGTACACTACAACAGCTTTATATCATCAATAAAAGAAAGAAAGGAAGATGTGGGGAAAACCCCTTCACATGGTACAAGTCATTTGCATGAATTAAAAAAAAAGATGCATCGCTCATCAAAGAAAAGCTGTAATTGAAAACAAATTAGTAGGAATAATCTTGAGAATCCTTTTATTACACCGGTTCAATGAATCCACCGTTAGCATCAATGGCTGTTTTGGGGTTGGAAGCATTGACATGATAAAATTGGATGATCTTTATCAATTTTGGACATAATGCTGGTTATGATAGAAATTGAGAAATTGTATGATGATATGGAGGTATTGATTGACTGTCTCTTGATTACATTCTACACATGACAGCCCAGTTGACTGAGGTCTGGTAAGCTAAAAGGCCATGAGTTTGAGGGAACATGATCATGTTAAAACTGTCCACCAAAATTTCAAGTTAATCTATGTTCCAAATACCAATTTAATAGTGACAAGGTTATTTTTGTAAATTTTTCATTATTTTCCAAAAATTAATTGAAACACAGGTAGCATATTTCAACAGAAATATAGTAATGAAAAGGTTGAACAGGTGAAATAGTCAGAAATAGAAGCATAAATCTGACATTTAAGACAAAGTTTAGTGACTGAGCTTAGGCTGGATTTATGGTTAGGAAGCCTAATAGGAAGCCTAATAGGAAGCCTAATGGTTAGGAAGCCTAATAGTGGAGGGAACAATGTTTAGACATTGTTAGACTTGCCACACTCAAAAGTTATGAGAATTTGAAACTGGAGCTAGAAAAAGTAGCGAGAAGTGACAAAACGTAGTGAAATACCTACAAATTTCCTAGCAGAGCTGGTTTTAGTCTAAGTTCATTTGGGATTTAGTGTCACATGACATCAACAGTAAACAATAAGATATAGTCCTTAAGGGTTTTTATTAATATTCTTTTTTTGTGATAGGAAAACAAAACAATATATTATAAATATAACTCAAAGCTAGAGCATAAATAACAGAATCAGACAAGTTAAGACCATAAATAGCTGAGTCAACTGTATGATAGTATGAACCATAGATGCCTCCGTGGCATGCAGAATGATCTATGAGTAGGTTAAAATGCATCTCAGGACTGTGATAAGTGTTGATAAATGTTCTAAAATTTTTGGGAGTTTGTCTTTGGAGAAATTGTTTGTGAAAATGTGAGAGGATGAAAATGTTGTGAGTAAAATTGAGACTCACAACAAAGTCATGAGACTTGGCATGTCTGCATTGTGAACCCAGATCTATCACTGTCATAGAACTACTATCTGTACAATAGGAGCAATTATAATTACTTGAACAATAATTTTGAACCAATTGGTATGAAAATATAAAAAAAAACAACAACCTTAAATGAATAACAAGTGAACAAAATGGTGTGAGCCATAAGTGAAATAAAAAAAAAAGTATTATATGACTTTTCATGAATACATTATTATTCAAGAGAAGAGAACTTACACTTGTATTTGGCAAATGCGGAATTACAAATATAAGATAGTTTATGCCAAAGTCTATTAATGGTTTCCTTTGGCTGTTATTGCCTGTAGATAAAAAAAAAGTGTTGGCAATGTCCCCAAATTATTGTTGGTGAATAATTTGACCTAAAGTGTGATGTTATGTATTTCAACTAACAAATATGTTATAATTATTTGTGAATTCCTTTGGGCTGGAAATTTAGAATATATTTTTATCTTCCTTTTCAGTATATTAATTTCTTTATTCTAAAAATAATATCTTGGTGGGTGACTTCATACATACCAGCTCCCAGTCCCACCATGCCAGCTCCGAACCAGTGATTTCATTTTGCAACAGCCCTCCTCCTCCTTCTCCTCCTCCTCCTCCTCCTTCTCCTCCTCCTCCTCCTCCTTCTC
>NC_068986.1:1198770-1208856 GCF_001194135.2 Octopus bimaculoides
ACATGACAGGCTTCTTTCAGTTTCCATCTACAAAATCCACTTACAAGGCATTGGTCAGCCCAAACCTATAGTAGAAGACACTTACTCAAGGTGCCTGGAAACATGTGGTTGGGAAGCAAACTTCTTATAATACTGCCATACCTGATTAAAAACATACACATCTAGAATCACTAAATTTACATCCTGGTTGGGTGGAATTTGCCCCTGAGAGTAAATTTAGTAAATTTACTGTAGTTTGGGAAATTTTGGTTTCTAGGAATATTCAGCTATGGAAAAACACACAGACTTGCTCAGTCCAGTGGTCAAGCTTTCTGACTATCTTTTAATACAAAGGCCTTGTATTTTGGACAGTCCATTTTAAGACACACGACCACCAGAAATATTTACATCATTTACATTTGACGGATATTTGTCCTCATCTTGTTTGTTGTTAACACGTTTCAGCTGATATACCCTCCAGCCTTCATCAGGTTTCTTGGGGAAATTTCGAACCTGGGTTCTCATTCCTAAGGTATTTTACGATGTTATTATTATTATTATTATTATTATTATTATTCAGGTCACTGCCTGGAATTGAACTCAGAATCTTGGCATTAGTAGCCCGCGCTCTTAACCATTACACCATATGCCCGTGTGCATAGTGGTTAAGAGCATGGGCTACTAACCCCAAGATTCCAAGTTTGATTCCAGGCAGTGACCTGAATAATAATAATAATAATAATAATAATAATAATAATAACAATATCAACATCGAAAAATACCTTAGGAATGAGAACCCAGGTTTGAAATTTCCCCAAGACACCTGATGAAGGCTGGAGGGTATATCAGCTGAAACGTTGTGTTAACAACAAACAAGATGAGGACAAATATCCGTCAAATGTTCAAATGTAAATAATGTACATAATTCCTCATCTCTTAAATAAAGAACTGTACCAGAGATATTAATTAACACTGACAACTATGTTAATCTAGAGATGGAGCCTTCTCCAAACCAACATATTTGACAACTAATTCTTGTCTGTATATTTGAAGTAAGTGGCATCTGAGCTGCTCATAAGGTTTTGATCTGCCTCTGCTACGCGATGAGTTGACTGAAGCATAGCTACTCTACAACGGTAACAACTATAATGACAGCAAGAAGATCAAAAATAATAGATGTAAATATACAGTGTTGCAGAAATGTTTAACCAATTCCTAGAAATAGAAAAGTAAATTAAAAAAGATCTATTGAAGAGAGTTTTTTTTCTTATAAATTCTCCGACTGAATTTATTCTGTTTCATTTATAAAAATCTAACTATTTTGACAAGAATTTATTTCGTTGTTTTTTTTTTTTTAACATTATTCGCATTGTTATTCAATTGCTTCTATTCCTGGAAACATACTAAATTTTGTAAAAAGAAAAAGAAAAAGAAATTGCAGAAATTTCAGTTAAAATTACAGTTATTACCACAACATTGAAGTTGCATTAGTCTTTGTTTATTTGTTGCTCTTGTTATTGTTCATTCATTCATTCATTCATTCATTCATTTTATGTCTGTTTTTCCATCCTAGCATGGGTTAGATGAATATTTTATAGAATTCATGAATGGAAATCAGTAAAATGTTCTTAGTCTATGTTGTAAAGTGGTTGGTGACATAAAGGACATCCAGTTGTAAAAACAATTTCAAAACAAAGAAATGACAGAAATGTCTACCCTTAAAACCACAATAAACACAACTTGGTCAGAAGAGCAAAGACTTCGTTTGTTTTTGTTTGTTTTCTCTTGTTATTTTCGGTTCTTTTACAGCTAATATACATTGAATGGCTACTTATTTGGAGTAATATCTTTATGGCTACAAGTAAGGTTTTTTTAAAATTTTTTTATTCCACTTCTTCAAGATGACAGAGCTATGGAATGTAATGTTAACTGGGAGTGCAAACACAACACTATTTTCTCACTGATAAAAAATCTCAAAGGTGGGAGGTGGGAGGTATGTATCATACATACATAGATACATACATGCATACGTACGTACATACGTACATATGTACGTATGTACATACATAAGAAGAATACCTCCAGAGAGTAAAGAAAATATGGGCATCAGAGCTCATAGCTTACAATAAGCATGTTGCCCACAATACCTTTGCAGTGCTTGTCCTCACACATTTAACCTTCTGAACTGGTCACAGTAAGAACTCAGTGAGATAGATGTTCGAACTTGCAGGAAACTTCAATATCAGTGAAGATGTAGACAGATTAAACTTCCCAAGCGAAGATGGTGACCATGGTCTCGAATCTCTATTGATGTTATACGAAACACATATTGAGACATTGAAGCAACATCTGCAGCAGAGGAAAGAGAAGAGTAACTATTTTGCTCAAGTTTGAGACCATGAAATCAATGATATAATTAGGATAGCTAATGAACTTGGGAAGTATGAAATAAGAGCTGAAACAGATCTTTCCCCAAAGAGCATCATTAAAATCTCTTTATCAGACGGACAGAATAAAAGAAAATGGACCTGTTCATTAAGAAGATAATATATAGGTACTTGGCATGTAAAACACAAATCATAGAAGGGATTGATCATGTCCAAAGCTTTGCATGGAGTACTGACAAGTTTATGTCATCTCACTTTGAAGTCTACCTCCATTCAATTCAACAACAATAGATCCCCACCAAATACCTACAGTATAAGAAGCAGAAAACATTGTCAGACAACAAATGTAGGCTGTACAAGATCAAGACTGAAGACATCAACCATATAATTGCCAACTGTGAGAGAATGTCTTCCAGATATTATCTTCCCATGAGACACAATGGCACAGTGGCCAGGACAGTCTGGAATAGGATGACAAAAAAAAAGCACCTACAGATGAATTTGACCATATTGAGACTGATGGGTCAAAAGAATATTGGTGGAACTTAAAAATTAAAACATCCAACCAAGCTAAAACACAACCAGCTATATATTGTTGTCTGGGTCCACAAGGAAAAGATATGTTCTGTTGTAGAAATCAGCTGCCCTCAGGACACCTATGAGGTTAGAAAAATACAAGAGAAAGAGAACATCTATAGACCATTGATAAGGAGTTTGCAAATCCAGTACTCAATATACACTTTCAGCTTCGTACTTATAATTATTGGAACAACAGGAGACATACCAATCCTTCTGGAGCAAAGTATGGCTGAATTTGGGATGATGGGGAAAGAATGCAAATTCTTAATTCATATGCTACAAATGATTACAATATTTGAGGCTATATATGTCTGCAAAACCTTTCTAAGATTGAAAGGATGATGGTTAAAACAAGATGCTTTTCTTCACAGCGTTGCTACCAAGTAGGTGGCCAGTCAGATTTATTCTAAATTAAAAAGAGAAACAGAACATGCATATACACACATGTACACACACACACACGTACACACACACATACACACACACACATGCACACACACACACACACACACACACACACACTACATTCATACATACATGGAAACATTTTATTTCCTCTGTAGCAACGAGGTGTATGATGCACAATGACAGTGGAGAATGCACTTCTGAGTGCACGCATGCATGGCATATTCATGCTTACCAGTTTTCTTACATTAAAATCAGTTCCATAACATGGTACTTGTGTTGCACAAACATGAAATTCAATTGTCACAGAGAAAGATGAAAGGAAATCTAACTGAAGCTGAGAGGAGGCGGGTGAAAGAAAGAAAGAAATGCGTGGGAGAGAGAGAGGGAGAGGGAAGGAGAGAGAGAGAGAGAGAGAGAGAGAGAGAGAGCGTGGGTGGGAATGGCATAAAAGAGGCAGTCAGTTGAATGAAATGAGAAGAAAACTAGAAAGGGAGAAAGTATTAGTGAGAAATATAGAAATATTTATGGGAATAGACAAAGTAAGTGGGAGGATATCAGATGACAGGGAAACAGAGAGAGAGATTTAGAGAAAGATAATGCTGGAGAGAGATATGAATGCATTTAAAGAACAGAAGTGAGGAAATGGAGTGGAGGTATGAGTGAAAGAGTGATAAGGAGTAATGACAAAAGATAGAGGGAAGAGAGAAATAGAATATGAGCAAAGAGGGAGGTAGAGAGAGAGGGAGAGAGAGAGAGAGAGAGAGAGAGAGAGATAATGAAATGCTGAAAGACAGAGAAAATAATAGTGGGAGAATTAGAGAGGTGGATGTATTTATACATGTGTATATAGAGAGAGTGTGAGAGAGAGAGAGAGAGGAGAGGATGATAGAGGGGAAATATGAGGTATTGAAATACAGAGGAAGTGAGAGTCAGAGATGAATATGTGTGTGTGTGTGTGTGTGTGTGTGTGTGTGTGTGTGTGTGTGGTGGAAGGGCGGTGGGAAAGAAAGGGGGAGGGAAAATTGAAAGAGAGAGAGAGAGAAGTTAATGAAAGAAAACCTATGGAAAAAGACAAATGACTTGAAGCTATGAAAATTCATCATTGTAATGAGGTTGTTCAGTAAGGAAGATGACAACAACAATAACAAGAACAACACTAAATATCAGAAATATTGATTTCAAAAGATATGAATATCTGTGAAATTCAACTGGTACAGATAGAGTTTTATCGCAGAGAGCAGACATTTGTCTCTGCCAGCTCGTGACTTACTAACACAATTTGTAAATAACATTTATAGAAAATACACTCATATATATATTTTATTTGTTCCTTCAAATTTCTCTCTGCTTTCGGGTTTCCCTCCCCACTATTAGCTCCTATCCTTTCAATACCTTTCACACACTCTTTCTCTCATCATTTTACGTCTATGTTTTATTTTTTGATTTCTTTTTTTTTTGTTACTTAGTTCTCTTTATTATCCATAATTTCTCTCTCTTTTTCTATTCCCCTAATCTCTCTCCATCTCTAATTTTCTTAACTCTGTCATTCTTTATTTTTCTTTCATGTATCATCGTCCTTCCTTCTTTCTGTCTGTCTAACTCTCTCTCTCTCTCACACATGCACTCTCTCTCTCTCTCTCTCTCTCTCTCGCCCTCCACATCCCACTGAATTTCATTCTTTGCCTTTTTCTCCACATCTAATTTCCTTCATTTCATGTTTCCTCACATCCTCCCTCCCTTCTTCCGCTTTCATTCTCATGACAAAATAAATGTGAAACAATTCACTTTAATATCAATATTATATCAATATTTTTTTCAAAAGACAAAATTAAATTACTGAATCTTGTATTGTTTTCAATGATTTGAAACAGACAAATCATCATCAATTTTTTTTCTACATTTACCCTTTTATTATTATTATTATTGTTTTTTCTTTCTTTTTTACATTCTCTTTGGTCATTACAAGAGTTCTCAAGTGGTCAAGGTACTGAGTTGCTGACCTTCCAGAAAAATGGCAATGCCAGATCAAGATACCCACTGGGTTTAAGTAACTGTTTTAGAAGCCTCTACCAATGGTATATGTTAAACCAGGCATCAGAAAAACCCATATTTTAAATATGGCTTTCAGGGGTTCTGTTGAAGAATACAGTTGGTCAAGATGAATAAGGAATCACAGCTACAAGCCAAGGGATCAGCAGTTTGTGTCACTGGAGATCAGTGGATAAGTCCTAACAGCACAAAGGCACAGTTACTATCACACATCAAAGGAATGACTTTGTGATTACCATTAGCCATGGACAACACAAAACCTTCAAAGTTGCTACAAATGTCAGATCCCCTAATCTATGATGAGCTTTCCTGGTGATCCCACACACACATAGCACAGCTAAAACCACATTCTAAAGATTAGCCTCCTTTCAAAGTTAGAACATACTTCAGCTCTGATCAGTTTATTTACAATGAATTCAGGGATGGTACCAGAATATTCAATAACCAAGAGCAATTTTAAAGTGTGTTCATCTTTCTAAAATTTTTTCCTATAATTTCCCCCAGTCACTACTACCTTTATACCTATTGAAAAATGCATCCAAAATATTTTTATGAACTTATGAACAAGAAATCATTAGTTTTACGGTTGTATATTTCATTGGGTAGAGCCATTTTCTAGCTAAATTTGGAATGTTTCAAATGATGTGTAAGTCAGTCATTTGTATTACTTAATTCAATTATACTCAAGAGAAAAGTTACTTGCAAAAGACTAGTGTCCCATAAAGAGGGAAGTAATTGTCAGCTCAGAGAATTGTAGATCCCTGTAAATTTTAATAAACCAACAATAATATAACTGGATTCAGGATCAAATCATGTCTTCGTACCTAAAATGTATGATCCGGCTCTGCAGTTTGTGCCAGATCACCAACGTTCTTCTGTGTCTTTGGTCATGACAAAGATATTTAAATTTTTCATGGTTCAGCTGTGAAATGGATTCCATAGAGAATTATGGTTCCAGGCTGGCAATTGTTGCTTCATCAACAAATGTTTTGTTAGCTTGCCATGCTTAGAACAAACCCTCCCATGGGTAGCAAGTTTGATAGAATTATTGCTTGTTTAGGCAAAGGGAAGATGTTTTTGAAATTGCTTAACATCATCAAAGGAAATGAAATTGGAATAAGTCCAGCATAACAATTTTTGATATATCATATTGCCTTCACTACCACCACTGTTGCTGCTTCCACCACCACTGCCATTGCCGCCACCGCTGCCATCGCTACCACCAGCATCATCCCTATCATGCTCATTAGCATCATCACCATCATTAGCATCATCACCATCATTATCACCCCTCCTATCCATTGCCTTGTTTTAATATCCATTTTTCTAGGATTTGACCAAGACTATTATGGCATACATACTGCTTCTCCCAATCTTATGCTTGGATATTAAATATTCTGATAATTAGATACCCGATCTCAGCATCTCTTTCTATACAGCCTTTTCCCTATCCTTCTACATTCTGCCATAAGAATTTCCATTATCAGCACATGACATTTGTTTACCCAACGCTTATTGTCTATTGATATGACATGTCCTTACAAACACACACACCTTCCACTTCTGAACATACAGAGGCTGATGCCTTTAATGTTCAGCCACTCTCTCAGTTCACTTGTGATCTAACTCGATCAATAGTTCTTAATCTTTTTGATTTTGTGGCTCACCAAAGATCAAACCAGAAAAGAAAAGAAAAGAAAATTACTAAAACACCTTATATGGGAAGTTAAGAATTACTGGTGCATGTCACATAGGATGTTAAAAAAGAATAACTTCCTTTTAAATACCTCTCGTTTACTGTTCACTTTTTGTCTCTTTTTGTGTTTTATTCTGTGCATGCACTTTTGGCCTTCATTGCTATCTTTCTTTACTTATTGCTGCTTTCTGTCCTCTCTTTTACCCTTTTATGATGAGTTGTAGTGCACCGGAGCACTGCATACAACCAGCTTCTTATCATTATAATAAAGGCCGTAAGCTGGTAGAAGTTTTAGCATGTCAGTCAAAAATGCTTAGTAACATTTCTACCAGCTTTATGTTCTGAGTTCAAATTTTGCTGAGGTTGACTTTATCTTTCACCCTTTCAGGGTCAATAAAATGAGTGCTAGTTGAGCACTCGGGTTGATGTAATCAACTAATCCTTTTTCCTAAAATGCCAGGCCTTGCACCTACAGTAGAAGGAATAATTCTTACTTTAAAGTTAAACATTTAGAAAATAATTCATATCATTAATAATACATTATTAATTATCCTTGTGTATAATCCTTTCTACTATAGGCACAAAGCCTGAATTTGCAGGGGTGAGGTAAGTTGATCACATCAATCCCAGTGTTCGACTGTTACTTATTTCATTGACTCCCAAAGGGAGGAAAGGTGAAATCAACCTTGGTGGAATTTGAACTCATAACATAGTGTTGGGTGAAATACTGCTAAGCACTTTGTCCAGCATGCTAATGAGTCTGTCCCAATTCCATGTCCCATAAAAAAAGAAAGAAAATATATTTTGGATCTCATGACCCACTACAATTTTTCCAGGCCTCACATTGGGATTCACTGTTCTAGCCTTATACTGTTTATTTCTTTATCCCAGCTCTACAATGTGTGCCCCACCCCATCTTTTAGCCTTGTAATGTGCATCCCTTCTCTTAGTCTTATGATGTGCACCTCCCTTCTCCCAGCCCGCAATGTGCACACCTTCTCCAAGCTCTACAGTATGTACCTTCTACCTGCGCAGATGTTGACCTTGTCCCCCAGTCTTACAATGTGTGCCCTCTTCTTGCAACCCTACAATGTGCTTCCTCCTCTCTCAGCACTACAATGAACACCACCTCTCATCTTTACATTCAGCTCCTTTTTTTTCCCAGCTCTACAACGTGCACTTAGTTCCAGCCATGACCAACACTTTTTTTCTTGTTTTGCTTTCAAGATTCAGAATATCCAAAACTACGCAACCCAACATGTTCCTCCTTTGTTAAGAAGGTGTGTGGTGATCTAAGAGCGATTCGGCTGCTATTTCTAGCAGGGCAAGTGACCACACAGAGGTTCCTTTCCTTAGTTGTTGCTGCGCCTCTGTTGATGCCACCGTCATTACTGGTATTGCTGTTAATGTTGCTGTTGTTATCTTCATTGTCAAGCTGATGCTCCATTGCTCTTGCTTCATTGTTTTTCACTTTATTAAAAAAAAAAAATGCAGGTAGGTTGGGAGGGACATTTGAAATAATTGTTTCTATTTAAATGTCAAATTTAGAAAAAAAAAAAAAAAAAATTTCAAGAATGGGATAAAAAAAGAAAAGGAAAAAATAACAATAATAATAATCCATCCGATGAAAATAAAACGTTTCTAATGTTTGTGGTGATGTTCTTTATGAGGAATAAAACAATTTAATTATATTATTCATACAGTACAATGTAAAGAAACACATTCATACAACACAAATAACCAACACACACACGGAGTGAAAATACACACATAATGTTTTCACACACACATAATGTTTTCACACACACATACTGAAAACACACACATATATATATCAAACACATACATAATGTGAATGCAAATACATAATGAACACATGCATATCTCTATAACAAAAGAAACAAAAACAAAAAGTAAAATGGTTACTTCATGCTGATGTATGACTAAATGCAAATGCCTTCAGCAAGCAGTTTGGTAATAGTTTTAGCATCTTTTCACTATCTTTTATTGATTCTAAGAAAACTCCTGGTGATTACCTAGTGTGGTTGTTTTTATTTTATTTTTCCTTTTTTCTTTATATTTAAGTTATTTTTCAACTTTATTTTACATTCTTTTGAACTTTTAATTTAAATTCCCTTTAAAACTTTCAATTAACTTATTTATTATTCCTGTTTATTATTTATTTATTGGTAAATGAAATCGGAATGTGTTGGAGAGGAACCCTCCCCACCAAAAAAAAAAAAAAATATCATTGTATATTCATAAAGGTTAAATTTTATTGTTAGATCTCTTGAGCAAGGAAGTAGGAACAAAACTGAAATTTGAAATTAAGTGACCTAGTCAGAGCTATATTTCCTGTTTCAAAATTCAAATGTTCCTTTCTCTTAGGCATTCACCCCAGGAACATTCTGAAGGAAATGTTATTAGTCATCTTTTGTGATTTTTGATGTGTTGGTAACATTGTTTAGTAAAGTACAGAGTACACAGTGACATCATGTGTTTAACATTTGAATAAGTTTTCTACTCAAGATACCAATTGTATATGAGCTCGAACACACACATGCACACATGTGCATGCATGCACACATGCGCGTGCACACATATACACACACGTCTGTTTGAGGCAGAAAATTTACTCTCACTTGACAAAGATTTTTGTTATGTTGTAATTCTGTGTGTGTATAGATATATATATATATATATATAATAAAGTAAAGTTGTGGAATACCGTACGAGTGGAAATATATATGAAAGAAGGTTTGAAAATGCACTTATTTTTAAAAAATATTTATTTACTTAACCGGTTTCACTTTTTTAGAAAAAGATTATCAAAAGTCTTTGAGAATAATAAAAAATGTTAAAAAACAGTCTGAGTATTAAAATGCATATATACATTCTTTGATGATAAAATATATTTAAAGTATAAAGCTTTGTATGAACTTTGTAGTGTTACATACTGATTGTCATATTAAGGTGAAATTGTTAAAA
>NC_068986.1:1209696-1210659 GCF_001194135.2 Octopus bimaculoides
TCATCATCATCATCATCATCGTTTAACGTCCGCTTTCCATGCTAGCATGGGTTGGACGATTTGACTGAGGACTGGTGAAACCGGATGGCAACACCAGGCTCCAATCTGATTTGGCAGAGTTTCTACAGCTGGATGCCCTTCCTAATGCCAACCACTCAGAGAGTGTAGTGGGTGCTTTTACGGGTCACCCGCACGAAAATGGCCACGCTTGAAATGGTGTCTTTTATGTGCCACCCGCACAAGAGCCAGTCCAGCGGCACCGGCAACGATCTCGCTCGAAAACCCTACAAGGCCAGTCAGGCGGTACTGGCAACGGTCACGCTCAGGATGGTACATTACACATACTTAAGGTAGTTGATGGGACTGAGGTTGACTTATCTTATCTGTCCATGACTCAAAGGTGTTTTAACACCTTGGTGCTTTGAGAGAGTAATCTACACCATGTCGATAGGAGTCTACAGGCAAATACACGAGGTATGTCTGTTAAGGATATGTGGATGATAAGGTTTATTACACTAGTGCTGCTTCTATTTCATATTTGAATATATATATATATATATATATATATATATATATTAGTAATTATAAAAATGACATATAGTGACATTTTCTGTCACTAGATGTCCTTTTTCAATTACTGATATGACATAATATGTCACATGTGTTTGTATATTGTTATTATTGTCCTTTTAGTAAACAAATGAACGAGTAAATTGACATAATACAATGTCTACAAGTTGATGAATACCACCTATTAATCCCCTCCATTTTCTTATTGCTATATAAATTAATGGTAAAATTACTTTTTACCCACACCCATTTATTGCACTTGGCAATGTAATTGCTATGCAATGAGAAAACACTAGTGTAATAATAATTGCGTATTCTTCCAGCAGTATATTGGATAGATATTATCCCTTTGTGGGTTAGATTCACAACCCCTAACTTTCTTGGATTTATATA
>NC_068986.1:1210799-1213335 GCF_001194135.2 Octopus bimaculoides
GTAGAATTTTTGTTTTTAGAAATTGATCAAAAGGGAGAGAAAGACCTTTTTTGGGACGTGTAAACAGGGAAATAGCACAAAAGTCATTATTAACAATAAGAGTTCCCAAAAGGGGGAGGAAATATAAAATCAACAAGGTTTATCCTTGGAAAAAAAAACCTATGAAAAATAACCACGGTAACTTCGGAACAAAAAAAAAAAAACATTAACATGTGAGCAAGACGCTCTTTCTCTCTTTGTTTTATAGGACCATGCTCAAGGTGATTCCATCATTTATTCGTACCATCCTTACCACATTGCCCCACCTTTTGTTGAATCTTTCATTAGGCAACACTTCCCCGTCTATTCTCACCTTCCTCTTCAAGTGATACTTGAAGAAGTTGATGAGAGGTTGGCCAGAGAGGAAAGTGTTGGTCTCTAACTAAACCTTTTGCACGGATATATATATGTATGTATGTATGTATGTGTGTGCATATATATATTTGATGTTTTGATGTTTGACATTATCTGTCACACACACAGAGGCAGACAGACAGATAGATAGAGAGATAGATAGATAAAATAGATAGATAGATAGGTAGATAGATAGATAGATAAAATAGATAGATAAAATAGATAGATAAATAGATAGATAGATAGATAGATAGATATAATTATAATGATAATAAGCTTATTGTATACAGCTCTCAGGTGCATTACAACAACTTGTTGGAAAAGGGTGAAAGAAGGTAGTGAAGCAGCCCTAAGCCATATAAAGAGAGGCAACAATGAAAGCTAAAAGTACTAAAAGTACACTGAATAAAAGATGAAAAGACAGAAGAATGAACAGTGAAAGAGGCATAAAGAGGAAAAGGAGCAGAAACGTATCAAGAGTAATGGTGGTGAGTTTTGGGAAGCATGTGTACTGCACTGCTTTACACACACACACACATGTGCATGCGGATACACATGCACACATACATAGACATAAACGTGCATATTTATGCATATATGTCTGCGTGTTTGTGTATGTATGTACATGTATGTGTGTGTGTGAATGTTTTTATTCTGCACTCCACTTCATAGCTTTGCTCTAAAAATAATCATTGGGGATATTTATTGATATTCCTTGTGAAAAAAATTGTCCTCTAATAATGCGCTTTTGAAGATTATTGGAATAAAAAACAAGTAGTAAAAGTTTGCAACAACTGTAAAACAATTTCCTCAATAACATATATTCACCCGGTCCATGCTAGCATAGAGAAATACATATAAAACAAAATGTATGCATAAAGGAATTCTAATTCTGTCTGCCAGCTAGTATTCAATATTATTTATCTGGCTAGTTATACTCCTTAATCATGCATCATGACTTCTGACTGAAGTTATAGTGCAGTATATGCTTTGCTGAAGAGATCTAATAATATTGAAACATCTCTCAAATTCTCTCCCATACATGCTGGAATACCATCCTCATCTCTGTTGTTTTACGTCCACCTTTCCATGCTTGCATTAGTCTGACAGAGTTTTGCTCGGCAGATATTCTCCAGCTGAATGCCTTTCGTCTCATCCACCCTAACCTGCTTCCAAGCAGGGGTAACATTTTTCCATAGCTAGACATGTTTTCACAGACTGTTGTAAATGAATGACATTCATTTACAACAAGCATGTCATTTCAAGACAAAGAGACACAAGTACACTTACACACACACACACACACATGTATGTATTTATATATATATATACAAGTAAGAGGAGGATTCAGATAGAATCAGGTATTTGAAAAGGTATGCACCAGGTATGGTTGAGTAATCTCTTTTGTTTCTGGTCTATGTTTGGTGAGAGCTGAAATATTGGATAGGATATTTTGGTTGTGAACAATGAGAGAAAACCAACCCCCAGGAGTATTTAGCATCTAAGGGGCTGGTCCAAATCATGTGTTACTTTGAATGGTACATTGTTGGTATACCCTAGGGTGTCTGACAAGCTGTAACATCCCTTGGTGTATTATAATCAAATAAATAATAATATACAATGGATAATTGTCACATGACAATTATCCATCATATATTATTCATTTATATATATGTACACACACACACACACACATACTTACATATATATATACATATATATGCATACTCACATATATGTGTGTGAGCCCTTCAAAGTAGTGCTCCAGCATGGTTCCTGTCCAATGGCCGAAACCAGTAAAAAGTAACAGATAAAGATGATAGCTTTTGTACAATAAACCGTGTTATGTTAAAACTATTGATATGTATTGTATTCAAGTATGGTGAATCCCATAACAACATGGTTTGCTGCTGTTCAAAGATTTTATGGCTCTGAGGAGAGAAACTCAAACCTTGTGAAAATCTTTCCCTGAAGAATGTATATCAGTCATGAAAGATGACTGGAGACTACAGAGCCATGGTATGTCTGTGTGTTTGTGCCTGTATGTCTGTGTGTTTGTATGCATCTGTCTGTCTGTCTATCTATCTATCTATCTATCCATCTAACCACACATAAAAATACACACATACACACACACACATAT
>NC_068986.1:1213488-1220072 GCF_001194135.2 Octopus bimaculoides
ATATATATATATATATATATATATATATACATATATATACATACATACATACATATATACATACACACGCACACACACACAGACAAAAAAAATATAATACATAATTAATTTCCATCATGCAAGCATGAACATATAGATGTTAAAATGATGATGATGATGATGATGATGATGTGCGTGTGTGTGTGTATACTGGTTATGTATGTGTATATATATATGTATATATTATATATATTATATATAAATATATACATATCTGTGTGTAAGAGAAAATTGCAAGAAATATATGAGTATTTATCTTTATTTCTATCTATCTATCTATCTGTCTGTCTGTCTATCTCTCTCTCTCTCTCTCTCTATACATATATATGTGTATGTGTGTATATATATATATATATATATACATATATGTATATATACATATATGTGTATACTTGAGTTTGTCTCTTTGTGTATGTGTGTGTGTGTGTGTGTATGTGTGTGTGTGTGTGTGTTTTGTATAAAGAAAATGTGTAAGAACAACTTTACATTAAATTTACTATTTAAAGGTTTTTCAATAAATATTTTGTATTCAGCATTTCGGAGTTGTTAACAACACTGTATATTAATAAAGATAAAAGAAAAATGTGACACACACACACACACACACAAAGGAGATTCAAAATTCCTGGTCAGTCCAATTCTGGTTGGTTGGGCCTTTAGTGGGGGATCTCACGTTTTCATTACCTTCCAATGTTCGTTTCGCACTGTTGCACAAATACAGTTGACTATTGATCCATTTTCCTAAAATACACTTTGAATGGCACAAAGCCATCATGGACCATGAATTTGGGGACCACTGCTTCTAGACTTCAATCCTGAAACTAATAAATTGTTGTTGTGGTTGTTGTTTAACCCTAAGTCAGTTTGATCAAGCTGAATTCTAAAAGAAGGCATTCTGATCAAAATCAACTTATTATAGTTATTATTATAGATGTCACACAGTATACGATATCGAGAGGTTGTTGATTAAAGATACTGTGTCTACCGAGGGTTTGCACTGTTTGTCAAGTCATAACAAGGACCTCAGACAGACAGTATTTATTATTATCATTATTATTAAACGTTAGCATGCTGGATGAAATGCTTAGCGCTATTTTGCCCATCACTCTGAGTTCAAATTCCACTGAAGTTGACTTTGCCTTTCATCTTTACAGGGTTGATAAATTAAGTACCAGTCGAACACTGGGGTTGATGTAATAAACTGGTCCCCTCCCCACAAATTTCAGGCCTTGTGCCTTTACTAGAAAGAACTAGCTGCATTTTGTCCATCTTTACATTCTGAGTTCAAATTCCACTGAGGTCACTTTTGCCTTTTATCCTTTCAGGGTCAATAAAATAAGTACCAGTTGATTGTTGGGGTCCATGTAATTGATTAAACCCCTCCCACACTGACATGTTGTGCTTCAGGAAGTTTGAAATCACAGGAGAAATTTTGAAGATATCCAGCAATTTCAAGATCCATGAATGCAGTATACTGGCAAAGGCCATTTTATAATCAATCCATGTAGAACTGAGATGAGCTGGCATAATTGTTAGCATGCCCGGCAAAATGCTTAGTGGCATTTTCTCTGTCTTTACATTCTGAGTTCAAATTCTGCCAAAGTCAACTTTGTCTTTCATCCTTTTGGAGTTAATAAAATAAGTACCAGTTGAAGACTTGAGGTTGATGTACTTGACTTATTCTTTCCCTCCAAATTGCTAGCTTTGTACCAACATTTGAAATCATCACCATTATTATTATTATTTCAAGTGTGTTAGATTTAGAATAGTTAGAGTGTCACAAAAAATGCCTTTGAAGTATTTTAGGTACAACTCTTTATGTTCTGAGTTCAAATCTTGTCATGGTCAACTTTGCCTTTCTTCTCTCTAGGGTTGATAAAGTAAGGTACACGTCTAGAACTGAGACTGAAGTAACTGACTAAACCCCTTCCCTCGACCGTTTGGTACCTCAATTAAAAATAATTATTTCAGATCTGTCCATTCCTCTCTTTTTTTTTAAGATGATGTGATTTGAGGGCAGTTGGGTGATATTTCTTGCAGGTACATAGATGATATCATGTTTCAGTATGTTATGGAGGCCTAACAGATGATTAGCATTTAGCCCTAGGTCAGCTTTGACTAAGCAGATATATGATGACATCTTCCAGCCATGATCATACCCAACTTTCTTTTATTTCCTTTAAACTCTACCATATAGACTTCATAAGCCAATGGCTTCTCCCATTTTTAAGATGGCAGAATGTGATTTTTGAGAGATTTGTTTCGTTATTTCTAGCAAGTTGAATAACCACTTTGATGCTTTGGTGTTGACTGAAACAAACAATAGTTGCTTTTGTGGTTGTTAGATAGTCCCAGGCCAATGCTGTTTGTGCAGACATTTGATGCAAATATCCTGCCTTGACCATCTTGTATTTTAAGCAACATTTTTATATACTTCAATGAGTCTTTATTTAAGATGGAAGAAGTAATTAGAAAGAGATCTGGCTGCTATTTCTAGTAAGTCGAGTAACTTCTCAGAACAAGTACGTCAGACTTGTTTAGCTTTCGGGGCTGGTTTAAAGCATAAACTAGATCTTGCAGACTGGATTCCAACAATGATTTCTAAAACCCTATGTTGGTCAAATTAAATGGATAACAACTTCATTAAAAATATAAAAAGGTAAGAATATGAAGAGTTAGCGAAGTTTGCATGCAGAAATGTGTGGCTAAAAAGTCGTCCACATAGCATATTATCATCTTCAGCCTCATTTAAAGTCTGCTTTCTCCACTGGCATGGGTTGGTTGGTTTGGCAGTAGTTAGAAAACCAGAAGACTATGCCAAGGTCTATTGTTTATTTTGGCCTGGTTTCTGCACACTTTTTAGGTTTGGCTAAGCTGCTCCTACCCGTACTTGGCTATGATAATATTAAACGACGTAGAGACTCCCTCACACAAAATGTAGTCGTTAATTATGTTGAAGGGAGGTAACCCAATTCACTTGTAATGTATCTGCTTTCCCTTCTCTTTTCCCTGATGTCATCTGTGTGCAGACGAATTATTGCAGCCAACTTCAACAACTTGTGTTGCAAATTAGAGTTCTGTGCACGCATTCATATAGGTGCAAATATATGCACATACGGAGGTGAATGTCTACATGTATATATGAGAGGGTGAACATGTTGCACTTTAATATAGGGTTTCGGTAACAGCTGCAATCGAAAACAGTACAGGAGAGAAAGAGGTCGAAGAATGACATTAAAAGGGCAAATGATAAATAAATAAAGAATGGAAGACGTGAAGGAAGAATAGAAAAGAATGTTCAACAGCTGAAAACGTGCACACCAATAGGAGTTGTTTTTCTTTTTATATATATAAATAATTCTTTCAACTATCTTGTTCAGAACAAAATATATATGTTTTGGTTTGAATGGAAAATATTATTCATGTAAATTAAAAAAAAATAAATTAAATAATTCTTCTTAACCGAATTAAAAAGAAGAAAAGAAATTGAAAGGCTTTGTAGCTTATAATTTACGTAAAATGATAGAGTGGAAATAATAATAATAATGTTGTATAATTAAGAAGATAAAAAAAAATTGTATGTTCTATGTATTCACCTTCCAGAAACACAGGATTGAGAAACAAACGAAATTGAAATTTAACAAATAGAAATACAAAATAAAAAAAGGGGGGAAATATTAAAAAAAAAATATCAATTCTGTATTTCTTAGCTTTTCATTTCACATTGATTACGTTTTAATTAGAATTAATGGAAGTAACTGTTTTTCCTTGAGGCAACATTTATTCATGTTAGCGAAGAATACATGGTGATAGAAAACACACTAGTTAATTATATATTTACTCTCGAATTATACTCATTCATTCAGCGATTCGTTCATTCACTTATTCCTTTTTTCACTCTCTCTCATTCACCCATTCATTCATCCAACAGCGCCTAGCTGTTTGATAATGTAAGGATTCATTTATTCCTTAGCAGCAACGATTCTTGCTTTATTATGATGAAATATCCAGAGTATTTTATCAGAATATACAAATACACGGATTCGCTCATATTCTCTTTCTCTCCTTTTACTCCTTCTTTCTCTCCCACTTTCGCCAAAATTCTTATATTCTAATAATGTTTAACAATATCCCAGGGATGCTGGGCTACAATAATATTAATCACCAGAAATATTAACATTGTTTCTGTAATTGCTTTCCCCTTGTTATTGTTGTTATTAGTACTACCGTCAATATTTATATTTTGATCTGGATCGATTATTTATTTCCTTACCAATATTATATCGTTTTCCCCCTTTTCGATTTGCTCACCTAGTAAAATCGACCATTTTCTACCCCTCTCCCTCTCTCCCTTCCACGTTTTATATCAGATAATTGACGCCGTCTGAAGAAACTGCAGGAAGGAACACATCTACTTTTTTTGGAGATATTTTGGTGAAATACTAGGTTTTACAAAGAAGTGGTTACTTGATAGTAGCATCCTAAAGCACCAGCTTTTATCGCTTCTCCCTCCAGTAACACAAAGCTGTTGTTGCATATTTCGAAGAATCGGCAGGAAACGATGCTGACTTGCTGTTGTTTCTTGTAAGTGACACACTGAGGAATACACACCGAGAAAGAAACAAAAACAAGTCATTCATTCATCTATTTACACACATTCTCTCCGTTTCAAATAATTGCGGCTATTGAATAAAACGAAAGAGAGAAATAAAAGAAGAAATTCACAGGGAAGAGAAGGAAATAATAAATTTCAATATGATTCTTTCTAGAATCTCCTGAAATCGAAGCTAAATGTTTCAGAATGGAAATATATAGGTTTGATCAAAAATATATTAACACTCCGTGATGGTTTCACAAGAACTTGGACTTTAAGTGTGTGGGTGGAATTTTAATTCGGAGACCTAGGTTTCATCCTCGGTCGTGCCTGACAACAACAACTTGATTACACCCAGCCTCTCGGATTTTGATTTCGTCTTTGAGGTCGGAAATGCCTTCAGTTTCTGCTAGTTCTAAGGTGGTCCAAAAAGCTCTGTCTGCGGCCAAATGCGGCGACCTGAAGGTTTTGGAATCATTTGGAAAAGCACAGTCCTTGCACGACAGTGTTGTGGATGACTATGGTGCCAGTTGTGTTCACTATGGTGCCAGGAGTAATAACGTCGCAGTCCTTGAATTATTGGTTTGCCATCTAGGACTGAGCGCTAGCAAACGGACATGTGTAGGAGCAACACCATTGCATGATGCCGCGGCTAGTGGTTCCTTACATACGTTAAGATGGCTATTAGAAGAGGCTGGGGTGCAAGTAGACGAAGAGGACGACTTTGGCTTAACTGCTGTCCATCTGGCTGCCAAATATGGCCATAGTTTTGTTCTGAATTGGTTATTAGAGGAGACTTGCTGTGATATTATGAAACGGAGTACCAGTGGGGCACTGCCTTTACACTTTGCCGTTGTCGGTGGTTGTCTACAGGCAGTGAAACTTCTCATTAAAGAAGCACCAAGGTAAGTATAGTGATTAATTCTTTAGTTACCACCCACCTTTATTGTTGTTAGCAGACTTTCAATCACAACTTCATTGTGTGAGCCATTTGAAATATTTTAAATGTAGTTATTGTAGTAATTGTATAATATTTTGTGTATAAAAAGTAACACTTTTGAAGCTAATTATAATTTAAGTTTATATTAGATTTGTCATTCGTTCAGTTACCTAAGATGAATTACATTAAATTTCTATTTATTTATCTCCAACTAATTCTTGCTTTTTAAATGGAATTGTAATATGATACAAGTCGAATTTATAGTAATCTATACATGTTCACTCATCGAACCTCTCCCGAAATATTATCATATGACTAAAGAACTGTTTTGATGTTATTAGTACCACTTCTTTACTTAAATTATGTTTCCTCTTTAGAATGATATATGTATTTCATTTTTTTTTTTTAGTTTACAAAACTTTCTTTTGTTCTTTTGAAATTATAATTGGAACTTATAGATATTTCCCTTTTATTGGAACACACACACACACACACATACATATATATAGATACACACATACGTACACATATGCGCACGGACTTGAGTTTACAACCAAGGAGAAGAAATGTACTCAATTCAAAGGTAGAGTGTAAATATTTATTGCGGAGCTGAGATTACTGTGACCATATTCATGCTCGGAGTTTACTATTAATCAACAGCAATAAACCAAAACTGAGCTGTGATAGAATAATCTCACCTCTTTATGTGTGTGTATGTATACACGAGTGCGCACGCACACACTCGATCATTGCTATTAAATCATTTTCGGAAATTGAGGAATTCTTTATTGTGTATGGGTTTTATTTTTAAGTTCGATCGCTAGAATCAAATGCTTTGATCTCGAGTTGGTCAATTATAGTTCTGAGTAGGAGAACTTCTGCTCTTTAATATATTCAAAGAAACCGCTGAAGAGAGTATACTTGTGTGTGTATATATATATATATATATGTGTGTGTGTGTGTGTGTATATATATATATATATATATATATATATATATATATATATATAT
>NC_068986.1:1220867-1249174 GCF_001194135.2 Octopus bimaculoides
ATATGTGTATATATATGTGTATATATATATGTATATATATGTGTGTATATATATATGTATATATATGTGTGTATATATATATGTATATATATGTGTGTATATATATATGTATATATATGTGTGTATATATATATGTATATATATGTGTATATATATGTGTATATGTATATATGTATATATATGTATTTATATATGTATATGTATATATGTATAAATATGTATGTATATATGTGTGTATATATATGTGTATATATGTATATATACATATATGTATGTATAGGTTAGCAATAGATATATTTTATACATATAAGGTTAGCAATAAATATACTTCAAAAACATTCTCTTTCTCCGCTTATCAACATAACTATAAAGACTAAGACAATGTTTATCTCATCATCCGCTATGGTTTCGCCTCCATCATCCTAATTGCCCATGCATTTATTAATCGAAATCTCTCGAAACAAAGCTTTTAATCGATTCCAATAAATTAAAATTAGTGAATGCCGAGTACAATTTAAAATTTCCTAAACATAGATGACAGAGGTAGTAGAACATCGTTCGTTATCGTATGATTTTGAGTTCAAATCCTACTACATCTTTCATTCTTCATCCCCCTCCTCGAATAAGAAAATGAAGAACTGCAGAAGTTTTATTTAATACATGAACGATGCAAAGTATACGAGTTGTTGTTTAGCAAATCAGCCCTGATTGAACCGACTAATAATCAAAGTCTTTCTACCCGTGACCATTCCACCCCACTTTATTTCATTTCAGGCCAAGTGTACACCAAACTATATTATGCAGTGACCTTCCTTTTTTAATACAATAGGGTGTGATTTGGAGAACTAGCAAATTCACTAGTGTCTGAAGATTTTTTCATTGCAGAAATTCTTTTTAATTCGTTATTATGCCAAACTACCCATGTTTCTGATATTGATGAAACAGCTGATATGACCGATATATTTTGTTGGTGGATAAGTAAGAGATTATAGAATTTATTACGGACAAATGTCGAGTTATCATTGATAAATGCACGACAAAAACCCAAAGTATATTTTTCCCCATAAATAAAACAATTTAATCCAGAAATAATGATTCAGACGTTAGTAATAGAAAGCCATGCTTTGAATTGTATTGAAGTATTTCTCGAATATTCTTTTTTGGCTTGGCTATTTATCATTCTAGAAAATGTTTGGCTTAAATTCAACCCTAATTGAGCAGCTCAATGATGAAAAACATTCCAACCACGACCATTCCATCTGTTTTCAGACAGTGCAATACGCTATCCAATGGGTCTCATGGTTTTTTTAAAGATAGGGTGTAATTCGAGGAAGATTTGGTTGCTATTTCTGCCAGGTCAAGTGGAAATGTTTTGATTTGTCTACTATTTTCAAAACTGATTGAGTCAATCGATAATCAGTCAATCAATCAGTGGTTATATTGTTTTCTCTTTCGCAGGATTTACTTGCCTCACTTTTCAGGCTAAATCCACTTTATCATTGACTCTACGTGGTCGCACCACCGAAGAGAAATAGCAGCCAAAATAACCCAAATTTTCTTTTTTTGTTTTGTTTTACAAGATTCTGAATTTTATTTGTGATCTATTTTATCTTAAAGCAAAAAGGTCAGAAAAAAAAACATGAAAGAAATATCGAACCGAGAGACCCCAGCGGAGGGTTATTATTTAGATTCGTGGTGGTTGAGCTAAATTGGGATGTTGTAAGAAACATAAGTCTTTATCTTAGAGTAAGAAGACATAGGACATAGGTAAATTATATACTATTGTCCTAAAAAAAAAAAAAAAGGCGCGATGGTCATGGCGTGAACGCTGTTGATCATAAGTTTCTCTGATGGTGGGTTAACAACAACATGCTGAGGACCATGCAAGTCCATTAGAAACGACCATTCTTGGGTTTATTTGCTAAATGGATCTCAATTGTATCATATATATATATATACATACTTTGATCTATCAGCAAGCATACGAGAGGTAAATATTACTTCATGCTGATTCTGCCAGCAGAAGCCTTTATACTTTTACAGTTGTTTGTTGTCGGCAACTGTAGCGCGAAACGAATGGAAAAAATGGTTGTAGCTGTTAAAAACATCACCATGTGGAATACAACTTCTTTCTTTTATCGATCCATATTATTGTCTTTCACTACCGCTTCTCTTTCCTGGAATTTATTTCATTTGATCATTTCGTTTCCTTTTAGCTTAAAAAAAAAAAAAATAGATAGATCGTCTGCTATTCTATTTATTTTACCATCTTGGTGGTTGCTTGATGGAACGAACAGCACCAGAATTAAATAAAATGCTTAATAGCTTAATTGTTAGAATTCTGGATTTCATTGGAATCCTGCTTAAAACAATAACTGAAGCCATTTTACATTTTGTGCTGTTTAAATGGTTGTTTTTATTCCATTTATATTTAACATTTATTAATTCCTAATTCCTTATCCGTTCGTAGGAGTGTTTCATTAAATTCATAGTAATATCTTATTAATAGAAAGAGTATTTTAACTTCCTTCTTCTTTTCAAAGATTTCATTTTAACAATCTCGACAGTTCTACACTTTCACAAATGTGCATGAAGTAGTAATGCTAGTGGAAGATTTTAGTGTAGTTTCATTTTTTTTTTTTTTGATTCTTACAGAGACTGTACAAACTTAAAGTGACCTTATGCCATTTTTGATCTTCATATCATTAACAGATATAGAGGAAACCTGTTAAGTTAAACACTGTTGCTTGTTGAAAAGAAATATCATTTCTCTGGGGTGCATATCAGCTTAGGTTTGGCAAAATCGAAGTGTCTTTTTCGCATTTTTCTTGGCAAAGGAACAAATTTAATCAGTGATAAATAAATTATAAAATAGGTTATATTTCATTTAAAAAATTCCTTTCTAAATGAGAATGCTCAAATTTTGCTAAGACTTTTACAATTTAGTGTCTTCAAAGTTATATTTTAGAAATGGTTATAATGACATCGGTCATCATTTCTTAGGTCTGTTTTCTGCTTTAATAAAAAAATGTATTTGAAACTTTTGACCAGACGAGACTGGAGTGTTTATCATTTTTTTTTATAGCTAAATTAATATATAAATGAGCTGTGTGATTCTGTTGAGAGATGCAACTGGTATAAATTGCTCGGATGTCGGTCTATCAACCGTAGGATCGAATTTGATTATCAATTGACATTGCGTATAATGACAAAAGAAATCTTAATTTCTAGGATTAGATCTTTTACAATTCCATTCGTATTCAGTATATTTTATAGGAATATAATAATTATGCGTGATTCGACCACTTCTTAGTTTTAATTCCTTAGTAGATAGGCTGGTTGTAAGAGTGAACGAAAATAATGTCGCAATTTCATTGAAATACTATAAATAATAGTTAAAATAACTAAAGAAATGTTTTAAGTCTCCTGTTAACTGACAACACATTGACAACATAATTCAATGAACATTACACCTATGTGAACCAAAAATTACGTTTTATTCAATACGTTAACTAAACAACTAATTACCCCAACCATTATTAAATTAGTCATTTGTGGAAGTTTTTCTGTGACCTTACCATTTTCTTGGATTCTTTGAGGGGGTTAGAGATGTTTTTTATGAATGGAGGTAAAAAGTTACAGTAGATCTTCAGCAAATGATTGATGTCTTCATTTGTTTTGTTGTTTTATTTAAGAAATTGAATAAAACGAAGATTTTTTTTTTTCAAATAAATGTTATGGCCATTATAGTGCTGTCATTGTGTACAAGACAGGTAGAGTCGTTAATAAGCGATTTAAAATGTGTCCTTAACTACATTAAACATCATTTATAGAATCTTAATGAAACCTGACATGTTTTCCTGTGACTCTTTTACGTCGCTAGAATTGTGACGTTCTTTCTTTGAGAATTTTTTTCGTGTGACTCTATTTCCGTTCACGGTTTTGGTAACATGCTGCCATTAGTCAACGTGTTTGGTTGCGAACATTGTGTGTTGCGATTAGAAAGCAATTACAATTAGGTACGCTACGAAGCATGGGAACTTGTGTCACGGAGACTTGGTTTAAAAGAAACACCTGACATTAAACATGCCTAGTTTTATGTAACTGAAAAGGGGTCAAGGAATATTTCCGTTAATATTTGATGAGATTTATAAGGGTGGAGGTATTTGTTCTGGCTCTTTACGTTCTAAGTTCAAATCCTGCCGAGGTCAACTTTACCTGGGGGTCGTTAAAATAAAGTCCAAGTCATCTGCTGGGCTCGATTTAATCGACTAACGACTTTCTCCCAGTATTTTTAGCGTTGTACCTATATTAACATCTCCATTATAGATATTCATTTATGTATTATATCAAAGGTGACAATGTACTCCTTGGGCTGTTTACGATTGTAGAGACGAGGGAAAAAAATTGAACTTTATCAAGGGTTTAAAATTAGGCTTGTTAGAGTGTATATATAAAATACATGTATACAGACCTGTAAGGTTGTAATAGACGGCACTCGATTGCGTAGTTTGTATGGATTTATTGGTTATGTAATTATGTCGTTATCTATTGTTTGGGTCCCTGTAGGTACGTATTCAGGTATATGCAGTGTCGGGCATCTCTGTTCCTAAAGTCTCTAGATAATATTTAGGCGTGTGTGTATACTGTGAGTGCACACAGGCACACGTGTGTATATGTGCATATGTATGTACTTATATACTCATGTATGTGCATGTATATATGTATATACACGAATGTAATTTATGCGTATAGGCGCAGGATACATTAATCCAACTTTCTTTTAACTGGCCGAATCTTCGAAGTCACTTGTTTAAGAATTATGTATGTATGTATAAGTGAAGGCGCGTGGCTTAGTGGTTAGAGTATTCGGCTCATGATTGTATGTCGTGAGTTCAATTCCCGGTGATGCATTGTGTCCTTGAGCAAGACACTTTATTTCACGTTGCTCCAGTCCACTCAGCTGGCAAAAATGAGTAGTGCCTATATTTCGAAGGGCCAACCTTGTCACACTCTGTGTCACGTTGAATCTCCCTGAGTACACGTGTCTGTTAATTTCACGAACAAGCTGCTCCGTTGATCATATCAGCTGGGACCCTCCTCTCCCTCTCTCTCTCTCTCTCTCTCTCTCTCTCTCTATATATATATATATATATATATATATCTCAAAGAAAGAGACATAAATAATGGGCGGTATATGTGTATTTGTGCATTATAGACGTACAGCTGTTTCTGATATTCATTTTGTGTTCATGGCTCAGTTGACTCGATTGATTGAAACGACCATTTGAATGCTGTCGTTGTCGGAGTCCAATGCTTTGTGTGCAGATTTGGCAGGCGGAAACTGCAAGCTTGTCGTATGTGTGTGTGTTTGTCCCCACATACATACCACTTGACCACCAATGATAGGTTTACGTCCTTGTAACTTAGCGATTCAGCAAAAGGGGAAAGAAGCCAATTCATTATAGGCAGTGCCCCAGCATGGTTACAGGCTAATGACTGAAACATGTGAAAGATAAAATATACATATACACGTACGTACGTACGTACGTACGTATGTATGTATGTATGTAGGCAGGCGGGTAGGTAAAAATCTTCCGTAGTTGTTAAATTTATTCTGTTGCACCCATTTCTTTTCGTCAAGAATGAAATCATTCTTCCAGTAAATGTTTCTTCGGTGTTTGGCTGATCATGATACGTTTCATGCGGCCCGTTTTTCGATAAGGACTGCCTATTTTGTCACTTGTTCTGAATCAGCAGCCATATCGCTCTCAAATCACAGCCTAATGTCTTAAAGAAAAAAAGGCGGGGAAGGACACATTAGATAATGGAGCCATAGATATGCCTTAAAAGATGGGGTCAACTACCTTTAATTATATACAGATCTAATTGATCAGGGTTAAAAAAGTATTGTAAGAGATGAAGTAAGATATATGGCAGCTGCTTGATGTTTGAACAGTATTTGTTTGTGATGTTAACATTTCCTTTGAAGAAAAACAGATACCGATTACCGTTTGATTGCAAGAAACATCCAATGTTGGCACTATACTAACATTGAAAACATTTCTCTTGTTTTCAAAGTCCAAAGAAACATGTTTTTACTACTTTGTAACAATAAACAAACACTTCATTGGCAAACGTTGCATAGTAATTGAATGAAATCTAAAAATAAATGTTAAAGTTATTGCATTTTGCTGTGTGGGAAAGGAAATTTTAGAATATTTGTTTATTCCATTGGATTGTTCGTTGTCGATGTAGATTATGGATTTTATGAATTTCTGACTTCCCGCCTTTGGAAGAATTTACTTGGTTATGATGAAGACCTACATGGCAAAATAGTTCTCTGTGACAAAGGACAGTCTTATGCATTGGACAGTCTGGAGGGATCCTTTAAGTTAAACAGACTCTCTCCCCCACTCTCTCTCTCTCTCTACACACAAATCTTTCAAGATCACACTCAATCGTTATAAAAAAAAAGTAGTTTTAATTATCCCTGAAATGACGGAATGGCCATAGCTAGAAGACCTTCGATCACAGAACTTCTTAACATTCAGTCAAAACTTCTAGAATCTTCAGCAGAACTATTTGGTAGGAAAATTCTCAAAACCTACTTTCAAGTCCACTACTGTTTGGCTGCACACAACCAGACCTGATTGGCTGGAACTTGTTCATGGCAATACAGTTAATTTCAAATAGCTGGCCTTTTATTTATAATAGCAATATATTTCGACCATGGTTCTTTTGCTGGTTCAACAACAAGAAAATGCCTGACTGAAGATGTTTGCTTCACAGCAACACATTTCTGAATTTGATCTCAAAGGCACAGCACTTTAGATATGTGTCTCCTATTTTAGCAGCAGGTTGTAGGAAAACTGTGTAGGAGCCCATTATGAATGTATAGATGAACTCAGCAGAGGGTCAATAGATACCTGACTATTGTGCTTAGGGACATAGAAGTACTTGAGAAGAGATGGGTGCATTGTAAGATCACTTTGGCAGAGATGGATCCCTAGTTCTTGTCAGAACATCTATCTAGGAGTGTTGTAGATAGGGCTCCTTAGCTTTGGCAGGGGACAACCTATATAAGAGGAAAAACTCTGAATGTAAAGCCTTCTCTGCTACGCATTCCTTTGGTTTTGAAAAGCATAAAACTTAGGAGATGAGTATAGTACAGTTATAGCTTCCTTTTGTACTTATCTGAAACTCCTTGCCGAACTCAAAAAGTTCTTAGCATGAAGTTCACTATAAACATATTCATAGATGGGTATCTTCTCAGTCAAGTATCATTATCATGCCATTTCCAGCTACAAACTTTTTGGTAATATTTTGATGATATGTTTAAATGACACACACAGTTTCAAGAGAAATGTAGAGAGAGGAGAACATGACATTATATCACTGTTTTATTGACTGCTATAAAGCAATTGATAATGTTGACAAGGAGATAGAGAAGATTTTATGAAGATTGGGTCCCTTTGCAAAATTTATTGCTTTCATAAAGGCATCTTTATGAAAGCAAAAGTATCAACTGTCCTGATGAGGACTCTCTTATATGCAAAGAGTTGTAACATAGTGACAGATTCTGAGATTCAAAGAAAACTGTTTATGGATCACTTCTGTAATGTTTGCAAAGCTCTCTGATTCAAAATGAGTTTTAAAAAGCCTGTGGTCGTGTGTTAACCTCCTTGTCAATAAAGTCTCTTAATCTTTTGTGTACTGTGGTAGTACACTTAGAGAAGCTAGCAAAAAAGTATTTCTTTTTTTTCTTTTCTGTGTGGCTAAAAGGTGTACACCATTTCAGTATAGCAACAAGTTAGTCACAGTTGTAAGAATTATACTGTCATTCACAATGACAGTAAAAACAGATATTTATGAGAGGAGTGCTGAAAAGTTCCTGGCTTTGGGTAAAAGAAAATAGAGGAGGATCGGTTAATTATGATTTTATACAACATATCCCCCTCTCAGATTCACACACTTATTGCAGCAATCCTTCAGTTTTTCTAAGCTCTGTAAAAGAACTCAAAAAGTTGTGCCTCCAACCAGGCCTTTCATGACACCCTTAAAGTTAGGAACTTTTTTGGCATCCCCTCATACATCTAACTCCCTGATTATAACGTAAGTTTCAATAATATACTCAGTGACTAACAGAGTTCATTCACAATGTCATTCCTCGTATGTGTCTTGTCTGCAACTGATTTATTTTTAACTGCATAGTGTATTTGGTGGGAAAAAAAGCCTCTTGGTACCACATGACAGCATCTTTAGCTGACATCACAGTAAAATAAGCTAGCTAAAATGTTATTCAAACTTATGACTCAAAAAGAGCAAATATCAATTACTTCAATATTATTACAACAGCAAAATTTTCATGCATAATCCACAACATTTTGGTTAGTTAAAAGTCAATGCCACATAACATCAGACAGGGACAGTAATCCCTTTTTATTGTTTATTAATACAGAGGAACCGCTGTGATTTAAGGCAGGATTAACACAGTACCATACAAGATTTCCTTTGTCTGTTTAACATCCATTTTTCCATACCAGCATGGATTAAATGAGAAGTTAATTAAGGCAGGATTTTATGAATGGATACCCTTGTTGTCAACCCTTACTGTTGTTCAAGTAACGGACACTTTTATTCCAAACGTCCAGAAGTACAGTGGCCAGTCATAATCATGGAGGATCTGTAAGAGCCATAGAATCTACCCATTCCCCAAGACTCAGTAAGAAAATGAAACAAAACAAAAATTCCCTGCTGTCACTACATGAGTCAATGGGTCGGAATAATGACATTCCTTGTTGACATGAAGCCGGGACACTGTGTGTTTTCAAAGACTCTCGGAAGAAAAAATCCCTTACTTGAAAAACATGTAGGGTTGGTAATAGAAAGTGCATCCATAAGGCGGTGAGCTGGCAGAAACATTAGCATGCCGGGCGAAATGCTTACTGGTATTTCTTCTGCCGCTACGTACTGAGTTCAAATTTCGCCAAGGCCGACTTTGCCTTTCATCCTTTCGGGGTTGATTAAATAAGTACCAGTTACGTGCTGGGGTCGATATAATCGACTTAACCTGTTTGACTGTCTTTGTTTGTCCCCTCTGTGTGTAGCCCCTTGTGGGCAGTAAAGAAATAAGAAAGTGCATCCATCTGTAAACTACTGCTTTGAATCCATGGAAAAATGGATATTAAACAAACGATGTACCTGTCTGTCTGTCTTATGAGTGCACACATATAAATACACACATACACATGCACATACGATGGGCCTTCTGTAGTTTCTATCTAACCCAATTCTCTCACAAAACACTGGTTGCTTTGGGGCCATAGCACAAAATGCATAAGGTCCTGTGTAATGGGACTGAATCCAAAGCCAACGTTATTGCAAAGTGAACTTATTAACCACACAGCCATCCCTGTATACTAACAATGAATTTTGAAAATACATGTTGCAGTCTTGAGATGTCAATACAAGCAAAAATATTAGCAATTATTTACACTCACTTCAAATAGCATTAAGAGAATAAAATCTTGTTCAATTTGCTTCACCATATTTCCAGATAAAAGACAAGCAGGCACAGAGCATGTCATAATTATACATCTCAACACGCTTCTAAAGCAAACTGTTGTCTCTTTACAAGTGGAAATATTGATCAATTTCTTGTACTCAGAAAAAAAAAGTGATGTCATAGAATTCTAGACAAGTCTTACAGATCTTGTAATACAAAAAGCCACAAGCTCTTTGGTCTGTTCATTTGAAATATTAAGGAAATGGTCACGGACGGGATCCATCACTTCATTTATTGAGTCCACAAACCAGTGTTCTGTAAAGACACTACAGAATAAATCAAATTGATATGATGTCTTGCTTATATCTTTTAATTATTTTTATTCTTTTTGTTGATATTTAATATATAGAAATCAGGTGTATTTGGTTTCAAATTTTGGCACAAGGCCAGCAATTTCAGGGGAGGGATTAGATTGATTATATCAACCTCAGTACTCATCTGAAAGGATGAAAGGCAAAGTTGATCTCAGCAGAATTTGAATGTAGACTGGAAAGATGGACACAGTGCCACTAAGAATTTTGCCTGGTGTGTTAACGATTCTGCCAGCTCGCTGTCTTAACATTTTAGCATTCAGATGCAATGCTGTCAGATGTAATGCTTATTCATTCACATTATTTTCAATTAATCATACATTATCTTGTAGCTTTCAGATTCTGATGATGTGATCGTTTATTTTTAGAGTGATATTGTAGGGTAGGTGTGGAGGCCAGATCTGGCCAGTTTGAGCACAAAATAGGTAGAATATTTGGGTTGGATATGGCCCATTTAAAAGCTGAAGGGTTAACCCTTTAGCATTTAAACTATATATTTTTTTCATTTCTCATTTTGAAAACAAAATCTTGAAATTATGTCAGTTGGAAGTGGGAAGAAATAAATTTTGCTCTGTGAAACTACTACATGGGAGTTATTATTTTTACAGCTTCATGCATTCAATGGATGTTGAATCCCTATTTAGAGTGACTAATGCATTGTTTTATTTACTTTTATCACATTTGATTCTAGTTTGTTCCTACAATCTTATTGGGTTACATTGGGAAGTAATATCCAATATATATTATTACTATGCTTAACAGTTTCAAGACTGATTGCTCAACACCAAAATTCATTATTGGTTTTTGCTTATTTATATGTTTTTATTTTATAAGTTTTTGTTGGGTCTCTTGCTTCTGGGTTACATAGCAATAACATTCAAGGTAAAATGCTGCATACTTACCAATCTTCATGCCAGACTTTTACATTGGACTATGTGTTTTATATTAATTATTTCATTTTTATTTCATTTTATTTTATCTTATTTCTTTTTTACATACATACATGTTAAATATGAGAATTTAATCTTTCCTTATTTTAGTGCCAAGAACTGCTCATGGAGAAAAAAGGGCATGTCAGTTTATCTCATGCCTCTGCCATTTCATCAATAACTCAACCACTATAGCTAATTTTATTGTAGTAAATCTCCAGCAAATAAATGTATTTTTTCACATTTTTAGAATAATCTTTTTTCTTGTGCTCTCTTTCTTAATTGAACTTTCTTGGAAATTTGTTTCCTTGCAGATGTTTGTAGTTCACATTTTGGTTGTGATGTTTATCTGTTCAAATTTATACTTTCTTCTGAGAAGTATACTGATATATTTTTTCTGTTATATACCAGAATTCCAAAATACATTCTAATATATCATCATCATCATCGCCATCATTATCACCATCATAATTCAATATCTGTGTTCCACTCTCGCATGGGTTGCACAGTTCGACAGGATCTGATAGGCCTAAGAACTGCATCATGCTCCAGTGTCTGCTTTGGTGTGGTTTCTATGACTGGATGCCTTTCCTAATACCAACCATTTCACAGCATGTATTGTTCATTTTTTCCATGCCACCAGCACTAATAAATCCACCACGAAGACTGCAAGGCTATGAACCCTGAAAGGGCAACAAGATGAGGGGTTAACAGATGAGAGAAGTAAAAGTATGAGAGAAGGGTTCAGTATAATACCTATCTGTAATTTGGCTTGTATTGTAAATAAATTATGGAAACTGCTTTTGAATTTGTATAGGTGAAGACAAAGTTGTATGGTTAAAGAGTTTGCTTTGTAACCACATGGTTTCTGGTTCCATATTACTGCATGGCACTTGGGAAAGTGTTTTTACTATCATCTTGGGTTGACTAATACTACATGAGTAAAGTTGGTATACAAAAAGTTGCACAGAAGTCTGTCATGTATGTATATGTATGTGTGTGTGTGTGCACGGGTATTTTCTGAATGTCTTCACATTGGCATTGTTTAGGTGACAACAATGTTATGCTTATATCTCCCTTCTTGTAGCATGTTGGTTTTGATGTGTTAAAACCTGTGGAATAAAAAGTACTTTACTCAAAAAATAGCAAAGGGTTGATGGCAAGAAGGGTATCTGGTTGTAGAATACTGCCTCAATAAGTCTCATACAACCCATCATCAGAATGGAAAAAATAGATGTAAAAAATGATGAAGACGGTCCATTTTTATAATTACTTTATCACTCGAGTTCAGTTGTTTGAATATGTGATGCATATTTTCTTTGTTACTCTTTGTTATTCTTTAACAGTGAAAAAATAAGTATCTCAAATTTTTGGAGCTGTTTGATGATATTTCCATTTGTCATTTGATTTGTCAGTCTTTGTCATTTGATTTACTGTTCTGTTCATAGATTTAAAATACTGTTGAGAAGGTATGTAGCCTAGTAGTTAAGCAAGTGAACTATTGATCATAAAGTTGTGGGTTTGGTTACAGGTCTTGTAGGTATTTTATATACTTGAGCAAGCCATTTTACTTCACTCAGCTATGCAAAAACTAGTATCACACCTGACAGAATGACCTCTGATTGTAATATTGGTTTCAACTTTTGATACAAGGCCAGTAATTTCGGGGGGAGAGTGTTAACCGATTACATCAACCCCAGTGCTCAACTTGTACTTATTTTATTGACCCTGAAAGGATGAAAGGCAAAGTCTACCTCAGTGGAGTTTGAACTCAGAATATAAAGATAGATGAAGTGTCACTAAGCATTTTGACCGGCTTGCTAATTCTGCCAGCTCACCACCTTCCCTCTGGTTTTAATAATCTTTTCTACTCTAGGCACAAGGCCCAAAATTTTTGGGGAGGGGGCCAGTTGATTAGATCGACTCCAGTATGTAACTGGTACTTAATTTATTGACCTCAGTGGAATTTGAAATCAGAATGTAAAGACAGACGAAATACTGCAAAGCATTTCACCTGGCATGCTAACGTTTCTGCCATCCTCTGGTTTTAATATTTATCAATAAAAATGCATTGTCTCACTAGATTAAGTATGTTTATAGTTTTGCATGAAGTAATAGATTTTATTCCAGGACCTTATTTTATATTTATGCTATTGGAAGCCAATTAGGTTTGGCTGTTTTTTCACTGTATCTTCACAAAACAAGCAAAGAAGCATATTTTGTCTCTTTCTGTTGAATGTTATTATAATCTTGTGCCAATAATTCTTAACTATAAAATCTTTCTGATCCTTTTTTTTTATGAAACAGTTTTTCCTCCTGCAGTTGTGAAAGATTCAGTTGGTGGAATACACTTTATTTGTGTTAGTGGAATTATAGTATTTTGGACTGTATCAAATTGTGGTCAGATCACTTGAAAGTACCATCAGCAATGTGAAACCCAGTACAACTTGTTGCAGAGTTGGTTCATCTGTCTCTAAGCTAGCAACCTCACCTAGGTTGCTCGGTGAGAGAAGTAATTTTGAACACTCAGCTAGATGGAAAACAAGACCTGTCAAAGAGTGGATAAATTCATTGACCATCCAAATTGTCCATATGCACATTAAATCTGTGTATGTCCATATTTCATTTAAATGAGGCATGGAAGAAATAAGTAACCTTCATCATCACAACTTTAAAGTTGGCAGTAGCAGGTCAAGAAGAGCAACTGGTGCATGTAACCACAGACTGGCAAGCTGGACTAGCAGCCATAATACAGGTTAAGTATCTGGTATGATGTTATATGGTTTGAACACAAGTTAAATGGAGATCCTTTCAGCTACTTTAGCAATCTTCTGCATTCTTATATAGGCTTAGTTGTCCTAGCTTTACCTTACAACTGAACATATCAGTGAATTTAATGGGTACACAGCTCTTTCTCACCGCAAAAAAAAAAAACAATGAACCTTTGTTCATCTGGCATCTGTAGGTAAGACTGCATGGTACATGTTTGACCGACCTCATGCAAAAAGGTCAATTGCACTTGTCATGGCAGTTGAAGTATTCTGCACACCTGCACCAATGAAATACCACCATTTCTGTAGTTTCAGGTGCACAGAGGATGTAATAGGGGTGGTGGGAAATTGTGAGTCTCTTTCACTCCCTCATGACTGCATTCCTTGTTGATGTGCTGCATAGTCAGTCATGGTTTTTATTGATTACTGATGGTCTAAATCCTTCTAGAGCCATTGGTGGCAGGTCTTTCATTACAGTGTTCAGGGATTCAAACATTTTGACAATGAAATACTGATGCTTCCATAGCTTCAGGAACTCAGAAGGTGTAGTATAAGCAGGAGCAGCTGTGATTCTCTCCTCCTCATCACAGATGTGTCTTTCTGTTGAAGTGTCAAATGGTTGAAGTCATTGTCTTCCCTGATCAGTCCTTACTAAACATGACAGCATTAAGCATCTTCTTTTGTTTTCTTTTCTCCATTTTTTCTCTCTCTTATTATTTATTTATTTATTCATTCATTCATTTCTTGTTTTTAGTAGTGCCAAGTCATTTTCAACTGTGACAATCCAACTACTATTTACAAACCCTAAAGAGTTGTGACACCCAATCAAAAGCTACTGCTGAGAACCAAGTTTGAGTCTTCTACAAATTACATTCTACCATACTGATTTCAAATTTTTCACACAAAGCCAGCAATTTCAGGGGAGGTGCTAAGTCGATTGGACTGACTCCATTGTCCAACTGGTACTTATTTTACCAACCCCCAAAAGGATGAAAGACAAAGTCGACCTCAGTGGAATTTGAACTCAGAACGTGAAGATGCACAAAATGTCACTAAGCATTTTGCCCAGTGTGATAACGATTCTGCTAGCCTGCAGCCCTGTTATATTCTACCATATAAAAAAATAAAGAACACGCTGGAAAATATAGTCCTAGATAAACAGTCTCTGCAGAAAAAATGGAGAGGTCATGGTTGGTACATCTTTGATCATAGCTCTTCTCAGGGCTGACTTGGTGCTATAAAAACAACAACCTGTATTTGGTGGTTATTAAAGCAAATCTGGGAATCATGATACATTTATGTTTCTCTACTTAAAGTGTAGTTAATGTATAGTTATTGACGTGTCTTAGTATATTTACTGTTTATACTTTAATGGACAACATCCAAATATCTGAGTCATTGATACAAGCTTCCAATCTTTCATCTTTGTCTGAGAGGTTTATATCGTGTAGTCTCTGAATCCCTGATAATCTTTTATTTAGATTCTGTCTGAGTGGTTTATCCTGTAAATATAATCTCAAGATGAGAGTTGCTGTATACAATTAGATATCATCATCATCCTTCTGATGTCGATTTTTCCACGCTTGCATGGGTCATACTTTATACTTACACACACACACACACACACACACACATGTATACATGCATACAGTGTGTGTTTGTGTGTGCATATACGGTTATGCATATATTCCCCTAGTGTTTTTGTGCATATATATGTATGTATCTGTGCTTTTATTATCTATATGCATGCCAGCAGCCTGATTCCGATCGTTTATGTGTATATATGTGTATATATATGTGTATATATGTGTATATATGTGTGAATATCACAGTTGACAAGCTACTTGTCATAGTTACAGACCTGGTAAAAAAATAAAAACAAACTGTCACCCTTAAACTGACTAATATCCCTCTTCTTCCTTCCCATTGTAGTCCTCCCTCATATCTCTCTCTTATCTCATTCATATTATTTCTGTCTTCAACTTCACTTTCTCCCATATGTTCTTTCTCCTACCGTTTATTTCCTATTTATAACATCTAAATTCTTTTTCCATTCCCTGTCATTCTCTACTTTACTCTCTCTCGTAGATGACAAAGAAAAACTTTTCTTGTTTCTCAAAGAAGAGCTTTGTTTGAAATGTCAGGAAATTCTCCCAACAGTGTATCGACTTCAGAATCTTTACACGCTACCCATAATATATTGACCCTCTAATATAACATATTTACCTATTAATATATTTAGTACTTCAAATAAACATAACATATACCAGTTATCCAAAGTTTGTATTTCTTATCTGGCAGAATTGTTGAGTATCAGAAAGAATATCTTGTCCCAACTTTTATATTCTGAGTTCAAATTCTGCCAAAGTCAGCTTTGCCTTTCTTATCCCCAGAGTCAATAAAATAAATGCCAGTGAAGTATTGGAGATGGTGGTATTGACTAAACCCTCTCCTCAAATTTTTGTTGGTTTTGTGCTTAAATTAGAAACATACAGTTCGTCTTTTTGGGATTGACAAAATAAGTACTAGTTGAGCATTGGAGTCGATGTAATTGACTTACCTCCGACCCTAAAATTGCTGGCCATGTGCCAAAGTTTGAAACCATTATCACCGTTCTGTAGATTTGTCTAACCTTGATCAGTTTCAGCACCATATTGATTTTTCTATCAGAAACAGTTGCTAGCAGGGCTATCAACCGTTCTTCCTTTCTGAAGAAATGGATGACCGGGAAAACACTCACAACACAGCACAGATGATTCTGAGAAAGAGATATGATTCCAGTTTGCTGCCCTTAATAATAATAATAATAATAATTCCGAATTTTGGCACAAGGCCACCAATTCTGGGATAGTGGGTAAGTTGATTACATTGACTTCAGTGTTCAACTGGAACTTATTTTATCAACCCCGAAAGGATGAAAGGTGAAATTGGCCTCAATGGAACTCAGACTGTAAAGATGGACGAAATGCTGCTAAGAATTTTGCCCCAAATGCAAACAATTCTGTTAGCTCACTGCCTTAATAATAATAATGAATATATAGAATATACAGACAGACGTAATGAGAGATAATGTTTTCACATGAATTATGGGAAAAGTGACAGCAACATTTTGGCTGGCATCCTATTGATTTGGCCGGCTGCTACTCTCTTGTACTCTTGCTAATGTCTGTATTTCGTTTCTTATTTTCATCATTGGAAAGGCACTCTCTGTCGAAGCTGCTTAGATCTGAAGTAAATTAGATTTAGGTAGACTTACCCACCCCATCCAATGGTTTTTAAACATTTCATGTATCTGTTGGATGGATTACGTCAAATTTAATAAAGAATAACAGAATAATTCTTAATCTAATCAGTAAATCTAGTTAAATTGTTAATTCTAATGCTGTATCACGTTGCAAGGACTTTCAGGGTTATTCCCTGTTGTGCAAAAAGCTTAAAACATTGTGGAAAATCTTGTTTTAAATAATATTAATTAAAATGCCATTCTTTGTTATTCAACAAATTAGCTGGTTATTGAATCACACATGTTAAAAGGAGACAAAAGTACAGGAAAAATATTTAATGTATATTAGTGAAGAATTCACTTTACTAACATTTGACTTTTACCTGTATCTCATGCTAATGTGTCTCATTGCAACAGTAAGATATAATCTATGATAAAATAGCATTTTCTTGGAAAGATTCAAACAATTTGTTCATCCATTTAATGTATGTTTTTCTATGTTAGCATTGGTTAGATGAGTCTTATTTTGAAGCTAGACACTATTCTTACCTGTTTTTCAAGTAAGGGATTTTCTAATCCACAGGTCTTTGAAAGCATAGAGAGACTGATTGTAATGTTGACAAGGAATGTAAACATTATATTCCCATATCATTTAGATGTTGATAATTGAAGCTATATAACATCAACATTCACATACACATACATGATGACCTTCCGAATGTAGGACCAAAGCCCCCTAAGACAAAACCTCCTAGAAAAAAACCCTAAGAAAAAAAACTGTGAGGATGAAACCACCACCAGGACAAAAAAAAAAAAACAAGCAATTTTTAAATCATAATTTTTATTCTTATTATTTGTAATGAACACTTCCCTGAGATGTAAAATATTACATTGATTATATAATAACTCGAATCACAAAAATGAGCATAATAAAAAGAACATCATATATCTTTGAAAAATTGAAACAAACACAATATTGAAAATCTCATTAAGTGTTGAGGTTCATTTAAAGTACTTTTTACTAGAACTTGATGTTCCTCCAATTTCATTTACATAGTCCTAAAGGGTTCTTTTTTTTGTCTCATTGGGGTTTTGTTCTAGGGGGATTTTGTCCTAGAGGGCATTTTTGTCTAGACTCCTGGATTTCCATACAGTTTCCATCTATCAAATTTACTCATAAGTCATTTATCCTCATCATCATCGTTTCACGTCCGCTTTCCATGCTAGCATGGGTTGGACAATTTGATTGAGGACTGGCGAGCCAGATGGCTACGCCAGGCTCCATTACGCATAAATATTTATGTGTACTTATACATGAGTAAACATTTATATTTATATTTATGCTTAGATACTAAACTTTTGAAACAAATTTGTGTAAATTTCCACCATTCCACCGATTGACTCTGCTACTATGATGTGATTGAACTTTTCTTGTCTTTTCTGTGGAAATTTGCTACTGCATATCAAAGTGCATCAACTACAATGAACAAAATGAGAATTTACAAGCAATGTCCTATAACTGCAAGTCTGCCATTGTTGCATTCGTATCACCTTCAAATTTATATGAGACACTCTCCTGGGAAGCATTTACATTTGGATAAAAGAATAAATCCAGTTGATGTCAGGTTTCTTCTCCACAGGGTCGCTTCATTCATATGTATCTATGCATTACTCTTTTGTTACTCTATGGAATCTTTTTACTTAATATTGCTTTTGAAGACAGGTTAGCAGTTTTGGACTTGTATTGACCCAATATTCAAGAGGGTACTTATTGATTTTTTTTTGCCAGTCCTGGTGTTTTTGTAACTATCGTCATCATCATCATCATCATCATCCTCCTTTTACCCTCCACATTTTGATGCTTGCATTTTTTTTTGTCTTGCAAGTATTTGATGACTTTGTCAATGCAGGAGCCACTTAGAAGCACCCAGTCCACACTGTAAAGTGGTTGGTGTTCAGAAGGGCATCCAGCTGTAAAAACCTTGCCAAAACTGACCTCGCCTGTGCTTGTGCCATGTAAAATGCACTAAGGCACTCTGTTGAGTGGTTGGTGTTAGGAAGAGCATCCAGCTGTAAAAATCTTGCCAAAACAGTCACAGAAGTTTGGTACAGGCTTCTGCCTGGCTGCCTCTTGTGAAACTATCCCACCCATGCTAGCATGGAAGGTGGATGTTAAACGATGATGATGATGATGATGATGTGTGCAGTTTTGGTACTACCACTAGGCAGACTAGACAATTGCCTTGGAGACACCACATAAATTCTGAATAAATTGGACAAATTTTTCAATACAATTAAAATAATGAAAACTTGGTAATAAAAAGCATAGATTAGATCGCTCTGGAATAATGTTTGAGCAGTAACAGGAAATTGAATCATTACCAAATATGCTATTGATACAATATTGTAAAAGTATATATTAAAAACTACTACTGTTGGCTGTATTCATGAAACAGAGCTGAGAGAAGAAGGGCATGCACTGGCATATAGTGCAGAATACCTTGGTACCAGCCCTGTGTGTGTGTGTGTGTTTATGGGGTACTTTGGGGCATGAAGTGCTGGAATCTTAAAAATGTTTTCTGTATGGAGCTAACTCTGATACTGAGAAAAATAGAACAGTTAATATCATTGTTGTTATTGCTATGGGTAGTGAAAAATGGTACCCTGAAGTGAAGATTTTGTAATTGGTCTTATTTTGTTGTATTTGTCTGAGCATTTGGGAAAAACACACTTTTAAGGATTTTAAAGCTTATACTGTGCAGAGACATTACTCATATGTTGTTCATATGTTGTTCTTGTTTAGCCTCAAGTAGGTCCTGGTCAAGCTGACCTTCGACCATTTCATTCCAGCCATGATCATCCCATCATTTTTCCAGACTTGATCTTTCTTTCTTTAGAATTGTTCTGTGATTTCAGGAAAACTCCGACTGCTTCACTTAGCAGATTGATCAATCACATACAGGTTCTCTACTAGTTTATTTGGCTGTTTCCTTGTCTTGAATTTTCATCATTCAATCACTGGCATTCCAATAATGACCCTCCCATCTTATATTCTAGAATAATTTATCCAGCATTTTCTTCCATTAAGACAGTAAAACACTTGACTGCTGTTTCTAGCAGGTTGAATGACATCATAGAGGCTTCTTTGTTGGCTTATTGTAGTTATAATTAATTGTAAATAGATTCTTATCTTGAAGTTAAATAATTCATAATTGTGTATGTACTGTTCAATGTTTGACTATTAGCACCAACACTGGTAATACTTCTCATTACACCAAATCTTCCACAGGCTGACCAATGTTGTTATGACCATGTGGAAGTGTTTAAAGTAGAGTGTCACTAACCAGCTCCCCTTTACATTTCCATTTGTGCTTCTTATTCTAAATGGATTTATATATACATGCCTGTTAGACAATCTGTACACTTTTTATTACAGTGCTGCTCTCCTCTCCTTTTTGTGTACCTCCTCCTCCTCCCTGACCCACTCCTATTATCTTCACCTTTTCTCCAAACTGATATTCACCATTGACCATGAACCTTCCCCTGTTTGCAGTTCACTGCATCACCTAGGTCCCTATATCCCTACTTCTAATTATCTATTGCTTGCCTCACTCTCTCACAAACTTACTTGATCCTCTCTCCCTGTTCCCATCACCTGATTCTCTGTTCCTGTCCCCCTCACATTCACCCTTTTGTATTTTGAAGGTATTTTCGGGCACCCCATCATAAGCATCTTTTTCCCTGTTTTTCCATATATCTTCTCAGCAGCACAACACTCCTACCTACTCCTCTGTCGTACTCTTGCCTCTCAACATTTGGTATAAATCACCGCCCTCAACACTACACCACCACCCTCAATCAAGGGATCTTTGTCCTGCAAGCTACTTGCCAACCTCACTAACAGCATTGAATGAAAAGGCATCCAATATACTGCAAAGTGGTTAGTGTTAGGAAGTGCATCCAGCCATGGAAACCATGTCTCAACAGACATTGGCCTTCAATGCAGTCCTCAGATCTGCTGGATCCTATTAAGCCATCCAACCCATGCCAGCACGTAATACAGACACTAAATGACGATGATGATGATGATGATGGATCTTGCAATAAGCTTTGCTTCATAAGAAAGTAGTAGTTGGCTGATGATATGAGTTACATATTTCTAACCAATTTAATTATTATTATTACATGGTGGGGTATTTTTTTTTTCGAGCCAACAAAAGAGTTTGTACACGATCAATTATTAATCCATAGCAGAGTTTGATAATTTCCAGTGCTACAATGAATCTAACACTTCAGTGTCTTCATATGTGAGTGTGGAAGAGAGAGAATGTGGTATCATTGCTTTGGCAAGTTAAAGTTATAAGAACAAAAATGCTATTGATAGCATGTTTCTCTAGAACACCACAGTTGGTGTCAGCTCACAGAAATGCTGAGTATTTTTTTATAGATTTCACTCCTGACTCACTAGATATGTTTTTTGTTATATTTAGAAGTTTGCTTTGTATATTTTGCAGTTACTTCCTTGAAAGAAATTATTGAAACTGAACATTTTTTTATTGACCTTTTGCTTCTTTTAGATTATTTGCCTTTTTTAGAAAAAAGATTCTACTGTCACTGTTAATATGAACATTGGCAATAGAACAGGTCTGTGCAAAATTGACTGAATAAATAATCTAAATCTGTTATACTAAGGCTATAAATGTATTGTTATGATATGTTGTACAAGGAAAGTTGTGATTGCTTGGAGTAATATTCCTTGGTTATTCAAGTTTTGTTTATAATATCATTGTAAAATATATGACTAAGTAGAATTAATTTTTTAGATTTTATTCCTTTAGAATTGGTGTTAGAATATCTCAGTTTCCAAAGTTTTTTCTGTTGATTTATCAGTCAGAAGTAAAATTTATTCAGTTCAAATGTCATTTTGATATCATGTGAAACATTCAACTATTAATATTTTTCAGTATGAATTTTAAAATCATCAATAAAGAAGTCATAAATAACATTCAGGCTCTTCTCGTTAAAGAAAACTGACTTAAAACCATTCAATTTCTTAATTAGAAATAACTGAAATACTAAAATAAGTGACAGTTCAACATCGCTTAGTCTTGTGGGGTTTTAATTTGTTAGAGATAGTTTGTTAGTGACAAATGTTTGATAAAGATTTTGTCAACGATAGTCACAGGAGTTCTCCAAAGTTTCCAAGGTACAAGGTTTCAAATAGAATGTGTGAGAAAGAGAATTAAATGTTAAAATACTTTTGCCATACTTTAGATTCCATTGTTTAAATCTTAGAAATTACATTTTTATTCATTTGCATTTATCCAATATTGCTAAAAACCCATTTCTCTAACCCATTTCCTTATCAGCATTTATTATATTAGACTGGAAGCAATAAAGTAATTACAGTATTTGATAGCATAAAAGATGCATGAGCATCTTGGATGCACACCTATTTCAGCAGTGCATATTCAGGAAACAAAAAAAAAGAGAAGCTTTTAGTGCATTAAAACATCTAATATTTAATTGGAGGCTCAACTTCACTTATAGGACTCAGGGTGACTTTTTGAGATATATTTTGTATCTTGTATGCTGTCAAGTAATTAAGCCATTGAATGGTTTATATATATATTTTACCAGTACATGTTTCCATTTTTTTAGTATTAGATCATCCAAAACTGTTTTTAAAAAAATCAAACAAAAAATATCTAATCAAGTTCTCTTTTTAGAACACTTATTTATTTTTTTTTTCTGTTAAAAGTCATTCTCAACAAGGCAGCAATCAGCAATAAAATAAGCCCCAAACAACCACTTAGTTAGTATGCTGGGAGTCACAAGAAAAGAGATTAAAAATCTAACAAGAGTTGCCCTAAGAATCACAAAATAATCAGCATGAAATTTAAAAGAAATAAAATTATAATTATCTGGGGAACATGAAGGAAGTGAGTTCCATAAGGCATGTTCATAGAAACACTTTTTACAAGACCGCACAACAGCAGTAAAATTTAATATCACCCAACCCTCTCATACGTTCTGTTTTGTAGGTTTTACAAAGCTACTTGTAAAGGAATTGTTAGAACATATATAGACTATAGCTCTGATATTAGAGAAGTGTCTAGCAACTAGAATATTCTATTGAAAAGGTTTTTAGCTCTCTTTTCATTCAAACAAATAAGCAGCATGTAAAAATGATATTGGTCTTTGTGATTTCTATGTTAGATGCTACTGATACCTCAAGGTTGTATGTAGTTCACAGATTTAATTTATCAATGATATATGATGTATGCCTTCCAGGTTAAATCATTTATTTCCATACATTCAAGCATGCTTTGAAATATTTTCTTTTAATAAACTGCAAACACTGTTCAATCTATTTTTGAACATTTTCTTTTTTCGTGTTGTATTTCTATTTTATAATGATTTAAATAACACGATCAAGTAAAATACGATCAAGTAAAATGCATTTTTCATTTCAGAAAGAATCTGAAATTAAAGTTTATATTCATGATTTGTGAATTGTACGTTTATGAAAGAAATTAACCAGTAGTTGTTTAGATTTCATTTAATTCATAACCTGTTTTAAGTTTCATTTTAAAAACACATATAGAGCTGATGTTTAACGGTATGAGTTCCAATTTGAGTAGTTTTGGTGCTGCTTTTTGTCTTGATCAGAAATGAAGGAAAAACTTACAAGATTCAAAAAAGATTTAAACTATATCTGCTAATATGGAAGTAAAGCTATCTAGATTATTCAGTTGATTGGCATGAAGTCATTTGCCAGTAGTCTTTAACCCCTGACTCACAAAAGTACTATCCCCCCAGTCTATTTGTTATATAGTACCTAGACTGGCCTCTGTTCCTCAAAACTTGCTGGTCTCATATTAACATCATTCAGGTACTCTAACTCATTAATTCCCCTTTTATTACTTATTATTGTATCAACTCTTCCCTCAGGCCTTGCCCAACCTTTTTCCCGCACAGTACTGAACATCAGAAATTCTCTCCCTGCTCATGTTTTCTCTGCAGTTATTAATTTTGGACTATTCAAGAGGAACATTGACTGTATGCCACCTCCCTCACACGACCTGGAGCGGCCATGAGTACAACTGCTTCTTTTTCTTCCACCTCAAATGTCAGTACATTTATGCGATTATTTTAGTAAATATTCTCATTCAAGGTTATTTGTTATTATATAAATCACCACAACTTCATAAAACAGTCTTTGAAGAATGAAGAAAGCAGTCTCATATTTGATATTTTCTTGGTTATATTTATATTACCTATTGATGTGGCAATCCTGATTGACAACTCAATAAAGACAATTTCTGTGAAAAATATGATTTCACAGTAAATGTTTTTATAATGCAATTACATTTGGAAAACACAGAGTAACAACATAGTTTCTTACTTTCTTATTTGATAAAGTTAACATCATTCTCTAAAAAATTCCCTCTGACTCAGCAACAAAAACTATTTATCATAATCATTTTTCATACTTTGAATAAAATAAATCATAATTAATTTAGGAATCCTTAATCTCAGAAAATCAAAAAGATCAATCTATGAGATATTGCATATGTAGAGTTAAAAATGCCGCCATCATTATTATTATTATTATTGTTATTATTATTATTATTATTATTATTATTATTAAAAAGGCAGTGAGCTGGTTAGAATCGTTAGCACGCTGGATGAAATGCTCAGTGATATTTTGCCTGTTGCTATGTTCTTTGCCAAGAATGACTTTGTCTTTCATCCTTTCAGAGTTGATAAATTAAGTACCAGTGAAACACTGGGGTCAATGTAATCAACTAGTCCCTGCATAAAAAAAAAAAAAATTCCAGGCCCTGTGCGTTTACTCTTTTACTCTTTTACTTGTTTCAGTCATTTGACTGTGGCCGTGCAGGAGCACCGCCTTTAGCCGAGCAAATTGACCCCAGGACTTATTCTTTGTAAGACTTATTCTATTGGTCTGTTTTGCCGAACCGCTATGTTATGGGGACGTAAACACACCAGCATCGGTTGTCAAGTGATGTTGGAGGAACAAACACAGACACACAAACATATATATATATATACATCTTCCTCCTATCTCCTCTCTTTCCTCTTCACTCCCTTCCTCTTCTTCCTCCTCTTTCTCCCCTCTATCCTCCTCCTCCTCCTACTCCACATCCTCCTCTTCTCTCCAGCCCTACAGAATTGATAAAATAAAATACCAGTCATACGCTGGGGGTTGATGAGCTGAGTAATCCCTTTCCTAGAAATTTCTAGCTTTTGTGTTTGTGTTAGAAACTATTGTTATAAGTATTATTCAGAGCATTTGCTTTAACACTCTAGAATTCTGAAAAGTATTTAACAAAACTTGTTTAAACAATGTCAATGTATAGAAATGCGTCAGCTGTTTTTTTTTTAATTTGTTTTCCCCAAGATTTTATAACTTTGGTTGATATAATTTTTATGACCATTAAATTAAAAATGATTGTGAAGCCAAAATAATAAAATATAAATTTATGTTCACTGTTGCACACTTTAATAATGCTGATAAACTGCAGATAAAATAATTACGATTTAGCTTTTTGAGCTAGAAACAAGAATCAAATTCCATCCATAAAAGCCATAATTCAGCGATAGCACTGATAGTTAGGCAATCAACAGAGTAATGAAAATAGGTTGTTTTTATTTTTTTAAATATAAATTTTGTAATGTGTTTTTATTGGAGAATCCAAAAATATCATGAATGTAAATAAAAAGTATTACACAGTATAAAAGTATTAGCAGCTTTGTAGATTTACACACTTCTGTAAAATTGTTTTGCTGAATGGCAATATGGTTCACTTTGCTATCATATTGTTCTGGGTTTGATTCCACTTTGCCATACCTTAGTATCTTCTCCAATTCTGTTGATGAGTAGAAACAGAAACTGAAGGACTGTTCCTGTTCTTACATTCTATCGCAAATATTTAGGGTACCAGTGTCTTCCTTCCTTTACCAAACAAGTCTCAAAGTTCCTTCAAAAAGGCCATGTCCACTGCTCTTCCTCTTCTAACTAAACTATGTAGCAAAAGAAAATTGTTGCCGAGCTCATTTGGGAAGTAATCAGTTTAATCGATCTAGATCCAGCATTGAACCAATTATAGATTTTGACGATATTGTTCTGTTTATTAATTCTGTCACTAGCACTAAATAGCTTCTATTTTCAAAGTATTCATATTGTATGTGACTGATTGGTAAATGATCTTAGAGACTGCACAAAATACGAAAGAATCCTTCTGTTATCAGTATAATTATGTCACCGTGTTTTAACTAATTGTTTTCATAGTGGTGCAAGATGACCAAATTTAAGCTTTCAGTAATGTAAATTGCAAGGTAGAATCATAATATCATCAAAACCTGAAGCATTATGTAACTTAAGTGTTGGCATTAATCACATAACCTTTTAAAATTAGCTGAAATTATTTTAAAGTGGTTGTTTTTTTGTTTTTTGAAATGATTGGTTGACACTGCTCTCTTGGAATAATTTTTTCATAGTAAATAAAAGCTAAGTTTTTATTCTATGATACTAAACTGTAATTAACTGAAGATCTGGTGGGAATCAATACAATATTACTGACACTAAATGAATGCAGATGCTCAGTCTCTGAGGACAGCCCAGTGTAGTAAATATTCATTTTAAAAGCATAACATTTACAATGCTGAATTACTTCTGTTACACTGAATGCTGTTTATGATTTTCAAGTTTTTAGCTGTAACTCTATTGTAAAGTGCTTTAGATATTCTTTTCTAGAACTTTAATCAATGGAAACATGTTTTCTATCAATATAGTTTTTCATTTCTTTTATTAATATTACCTCTCATATAAATTTCAACATCAGATATTATACAATCTCATTTCTTTTATGTTTCCTTAAAATATTAAGCATTAGAAGAATTACATTACTTTTCAATGTTTTTACATGATCCTTACTATATCGATTATTGCTAATATCTAGTATTTTGTTAGTAATGTTACCACTTCACTCAGTGAATCTGGCAGACATGTTTTGTCTGTCTTGTCTTTGATCTCTTCTGTACTGCTTCCTCTTATCCATTTCATTCATCTCCTCAGCCTTCGTTTATTTGCCTTTTAATTATTGATTATTATGTAAAGGTTTTTGGAGTACTGCAGAGAGATAATACAGGATACTGAGCATCGATAATTTTTCTGTTTCATTTATTTTACTCCAACTATAATACTGTATATATACTTCCGTTTTTCTTTTTTTCCTTTTCTTTTTTTGCCTTTGTAAAATGATGTGGTTTTATAGTTTTTTTTTCTTTGTTAATCTTATTATGGACTTATTTAAAGGTAACAGAAACGATAGAGTGCTGGATTAAATGCTTTATAGGGACCTCTATTGGTCAAGGTCAACCATGTGTCTGCATGTACATGTGCAGGCTTATGCAAAATTTCTTTTTTAAGGATGACTGGCAGTTACTCATACACATGTTTTCTTCCTCCACACACTGCTGTTTATCCAAAGAAAAGCCTACCAACTTGAGCTGATACAGCTTGCCATAAATTTTATCATAGGCATTACTATCAGAATGCAGAGCTAGAACAGATACCACAACACGTCTATCTGGTCTGATCCTCTTGCAATTCTACCAATCAACTTCCCTGTATTAATACTTTTTATCAAATGTGAAAGAGTGAAGGGCAAAATTGACCTTGTGTTTTGAACTCAGAACTCAGAAATACCATGAGACATTCAATCCAACACTGTAACAACTTTGCCAGCTCACCTTTTTAATCCTTTAGCATTTAAACTGGCCATATCAGACTGAAATAGTTCCCCTGTTTTATGTTCAAACTAGCCAGATCTGGCCTCTCACATCTGCTCTACAATATCATTCTAAAAATAAACAGTCATATCATCAAAATCTGGGAGTTACGAGATAATGCATGATTAATTCAAAATAAAATGAATATATATGTATCACATTTGACATTGTATACTAAAGGGTTAAATGCCTTAAGTATGTTTTAATGGTTTATAATGTGTATGTTCCAGTTTTTGAAATAGGTGCACTATATCTCAATATATCATAAGAGGCAACTAAAGAGTTGGAATCCAGCCATAAAATGCTGCCTCAAAGAGTCCTATACAACCAATGCCAGTGTGGATAAGAAGATGTAAAAACAACGATGATGATGATGATCATCATCATCATTTACTTTGAAGGAAGGGACTATATCCATGCTCCTTGTGGGTCCTCTCAAATAGTGATTGATGCAATTGATGGAATATTATTTTGGACTTATATCTTCTGTGATGACTTTTTGTTGTAATTTTCCTGCTTATATTTTATATTATAATATATAATTGCTCTTATTAGATGTCTAAATACCTTTAATGTTTTAGACATTGCCCTACCAAGAGCACTTCACTATATTGTATTCTCACTGAATATATTTGATTAATGATATATATATATATATATATATATATATATATATATATATAT
>NC_068986.1:1249707-1268418 GCF_001194135.2 Octopus bimaculoides
ACACATATATATTCACACATAAATACATTCATACATATAAATGGGAGAATTTACGAAAAAAACAACAACAGACGAGGACAGGTGGTGTAAATAACAAATTATATATTAGTATGACGCTCGGGAATACGGAAAGTCTTTGACGTTTCGAGCTATGCTCTTCAACAGAAAGAATACGGAGGCAAGGAGAAAAACACGGAGAAAAAAAAATTGAATAGTGTTCAGTCAACGGTCAACACACACACACACATATATATATGTGTGTGTGTGTGTGTGTGTGTGTGTGTGTGTGTATATATGTCTTTTTCTCTTTTTTTCCTTTTGTTTCTGTAAATGATTCTGTAAAGAACTTTGTTGACTGTGCCCAATCTATCGGTTTTTCTGCTCTTTTGGAATGGCTTCAAGAACTCAGAAGAAAAAGAAGTTTGCAAAAAAGAAAAAAGAGAGAGAGAGAGAGAGAGTGGAGTTCAAAAGTGGTTTGAGGGGATCAACATTTTTGTAAAATGTCTTTAGAGATTAATTGCCTATTTTCCCTTATTTTTACTCATTTCTTCTATATAGCACTGCTAATAAATTCTCTAATCAAAACTGAATTTACAATCCAATTTAGAATCCCCATTGGGCTCATTTTAAGTGTGACCTTGTTGCACTGGCATAAAGCATGAACATTACAACTCTACATCTTCATGTGTTTATAAATCTAATGTTTTATCCCCTTACTAAATCTTTCATTTTTTTGTACTTTTTAATGATTTTAAAAAAATTATTTTTTTCTTTTTGACAATTTACCTGATGTAGTAGCCTTCATGCAGATACAAAACATCAAAATGATTATTACATATATTTTGGACCCAACATTTTTTAGATACAGAGTTTGCTTCAATTTAAATTTTATTAAAATTTGCTATTAAATTAATCCAAAATGTAAGCTGATGTTCAATATATGTACTTTTTCCATTAAGTTAAATAAAAAGATAATAAAAAAATAATCAATTAAACAATTCAGAGATGCCATCTGAGTAAAAAAAACAATAGCTAAAATAATGTTAATATATTTAATGTATGGAGCATTATCAAAAAAGTTAACTAGTAGAAAATATACAGAGAGAAAAGAAAGGCACTACCCATTGTTTAATATTGTTTTTCTCTCCACACATTAATTTCTAGATTGTTCCATGCATTAAACATGTTAACACTAACTTATCTGAAAGAAATATTGATGTAAACATTTTGCAAATTCTAAATGTTGCTATATATTGTGAGCACTATATATATATATTTATCAATATTTAAACAGATAAAAATACAGATATGTTACTTCATATTCAAAATTTGTCATATTTGATTTTTGTGGATGCTGACTTCATAAAACTATATATATATATATATATATATATATATATATATTTCTAAAATGAAATTATTTTTAGGACTGATATAAATAGTATCTAGGTTCTCCCTATTGAAGAATTGCAAGGAATTCTCAGACATGCAATAGAATATCTAAAGAGCTTTAGTTATAATAGAATAAGAACAGAATATATATGCTATAACAGTCATTAAATAAATTATATCTCAGTTTAATACATTAGTCTTATTCTATAAAAATTCTAATGTGAGATATTCTAAATGTAGTAGCTGATTAAATAAGGATAAGAAATAGCTTTATATGTAATATAACAGACAGAAAAAAACTGAGTTGATCTCTTCTAAATTGCTGAATATCATTTTCAAACTATAACCGATATTTTAAGTATGCTAAATGCATTGAAACGTTTGTGAGTGGTTGATGCAGGAAAGCTAGAGACTATTGTATTGGATTGTTTAGAATAATTCATAAGTTCTGTTATTTAAATGATCTAATTATTAAAATAATGTGTCAAGACTTGGAAATGGTTCAATGAAAATAGATAGATAAATAGATCAATATATACCATTTTTTAAAACATAAAATGTAAAATGCTGACTGTAGTATAAAAATATGTATCAAAAAAATATATGTTGTAACATGGGAACCAGAATTGATCATGTACATGAGAGGAGGTTAAACAATTTTTTGTTTTTACAACTTTGCTAGTATGCTGTAAATATTCAATGTTAATTACATCTTAGCTTTGGTAGAATATAGGGCTACCATTGCCCTCTTATATAGTATGTGCCTAGCTCCCTAAATTAATCAGTTATGTGTTCAATATTATAGAAATTTTCAAAAAAATCTAAATCACATATGTTGCATATCTTTATGTATGATCTACAGTATTAAATAGATTAGAAACTACATCTCAGAGAGCACGGTATCTAACTGAGTACTAATTAAGTGATTATTCACAAGCTTCAGCACACAGTTTAAAATAAATGATAATATAAATATTCAGTTCATCACATTAGCAGCCTTCAGGATTTATTCTTCCTTTAAGTTGAACAATTTTTTAGCTTCTATTAACTATTAGTTACAAAATCTTTTGTGTTTTGAACTGACTTGAATTTTTTTATTTTCAATTCACTGACTTCAAATCAAGCTCACTCTTTCATATTTTAAACTCTTTTTTTTTTAAATGCCTCAAATAATTTTGCAATTAGAACTTGCTTGATTGTACACAGAATCTATCAAATTTTTGGCTCTTTTATAATGCTTTCAAGAACTCCAAGAAAAAAGATGTATGCAAAAGACTAAGCTTTGGTAGAAACCCATTTGTAACTTAAACTCTCCTTATGGTGTCTTAGCCTTATTTTGTTTTTAGAATTCATTGTTAGAACCTGAGCATCTCCTTTGTTGCTTTAAATCTCTTTTCTAATCCAGTTTCCACAAAAATAATTTCTGAAGATCTCAATATACTAGAAATCATTTTTTTTTTCTGCATCACACCAATATCTTCTAACCATTAGAGAATTTGCCTAAAGCAGTATTGTTATTCCTTTGACTGAATCATCATCATCATTTACTGTTCAGTTTTCATGCTGGTGTGTTGGATGGTTTGACAGGCTCCAGAGAGCCACAGGCTTGTATTGAACTCCAATGTCTGATATAAGTATGGTTTCTACGGTCAGATGCTCTTCCTAACACAATCCACTTTACAATGTTTACTTGATACTCTTTTAGTGAATCAGTTGCCCAATTTCTAGAGTGCCACCAATATATCTGAGATGGAGTAGCTATTATTCACAAAAGTTCAAGAGGCATTAAAATAAAAATAAAAAGGTACATCTTATTGATTGGTCAGTCTTCATCTGCTACAGGTAATACACTAAAATCACTTGAACAACAATGAGCAATTCCATCTCTGTTTCTTTTATAATTCCTTTATTGGTCCATGTTCCTCTAAAATACGAGACAGTCTACTATTGAAAACTAATTTGCTCAGTTTCTCTTATTCTTTCTATATTTCAGTCTACACTAAACACTTCTCTCCAATTTTCATCAACAGTAACTTAGCGGTTCGGCTAAAGAGACCGATAGAATAAGTACTAGGCTTCCAAAGAATAAGTCCTGGGGTCGATCAGCTTGACTAAAAGGTGGTGCTTCAGCATGGCCACAGTCAAAAGACTGAAACAAGTAAAAGAGAATAAAAGAGAGATTTCAATCACTTAAGAAATGTTTGCACCCAGCATTCAACACATCATTCCTTATTTATCTAGATTCATGCCATTAGGGTTAGTCCAGTTAATTTTTTTAATTATCAAATTATACTGACCAAAAATTATTTGTAACTCTTTTTCTGTAAAAATCTTTTTCATCTGAGCAAGTAAGTTTGAGTATACCATACTATGCTGATGAGGTCTAATACAATGAAACCTGCTGTACACTTACCTGTAAATAAATAATGTTTGGCCAATATAATTTAATAATTAAAAAATAAAATTAGCTGAGGAAATTAACTTAATGGCACAGATTTGTATAAATAAGAAGTGATATAATGAAGGTGCATGGCTTAGTGGTTAGAGTATTGGGCTCACAATTATGAAGTAGTGAGTTCGATTCCCGGACTGGGCAGTGTGTTGTTTTCTTGAGCAAGACACTTTATTTTACATTGCTCCAATTCATACAGCTATAGGAATGAGTTGTGATATCAGTGGTGCCAAACAATATTGGCCTTTGCCTTTCCCTTGGTTAACATCAGTGACATGGAGAGGGGAGCTGGTGTGCATGGGCGACTGCTGGCCTTCCATAAACAACCCTGCCCAGACTTGTGCCTCGGAGGGAAACTTTCTAGGTGCAATCCTATGGTCACTCATGACTGAAGGGTCTTAATTGGTTGAAATCTGGTAATAAAAGCTGAAGAGATGTGTTTAGTAAAGGTTAAGAATAATAAGAGATACAATGGGTGAGTTGGATTTTAGTGGTACACATCTTAACCCTTTAACATCCAGATTACTCTATCAAATGTGATATTTATTCACATTGTTTTGAATTATACATCATCTCATAGCTTTGAGATTTCGATGTGGCTGTTTATTTTTACAATGACATAGGGTGTGTGTGTGAGGCTGTATCTGGCTGGTTTGTTCATAAAACAGTTAGAATATTTGGGCTGGATATGGCCTGTTTAAATGCTAAAGTGTTAGTGGAGCATTGGTCTTTTGTAGTAGTGATATATAAGAGTCAGGAGAGGGATTCCCCTCTCCTGTCAAGTGGGTGTAGTATGTTAGTAAGTGAAAACTTACCAGTCACTCACTTATTTTTTTTAGGATGTATACTGGAATGTTAATAACAGTTTGTCTATCACAGATATATCAGTTTCTTCCCACTAAACATATAAATAACTTATAAAGACTGTCTATATTTCTTGGAATTATCTCCCCTTTACTTTGAGAGTCAATGACAGTCACTGCAATGTATTTCTTTTCTTCCTCTCAGTGAGTTGGGGTAGAACTTTAATTAATTAAAAGTTTTTCGTATATATTGTTTTCAGTAGAACTCTTTTTTTATTGCTTGACTTCTATCCTCTGTGACTTCCTCACAGCATCCCTACAGGAAACTCATCAATCTTATCAATGACATTAGTCTTAAAGGATCTTTTATGTTCATGGGAAGTTCCTTCCACTCTGGACTAAAATGTAAAATAAATAAATACTTCTCCTAAACTGTTCACATACACTTAATTTTTTCAATATCCTCAAGATTACAAGATAAAACTTTCTTGACAAATGCTTCGTATTTTATATTCTTTATCATTCATCTCATCCATCTCTCTCTTTTGCATGTGATTCACTATGAATATGATAGCTACAGATCAATATATGGCAACTTAATTCTATTCACTTCGAATATAACACTCACTAAGGATAAAGCACACACCACACTGCTTGCCTCCTGTTCACTTTTCAATCCATTTGAATCTGAGCCATTTTCTGTATATTCTGTATATTCTGAGCCATTTTCTGTATATTCTGTATATTCTGAGCCATTTTCTGTATATTCCCCAGCTGCTATCAAAACTAATGACTTTTTTTTCATTATAAGTGTAATTTCAATTGATTATTTTTGTATTCTTCTGTTCACTATATTGTAACTCACACTTAACTATATGTTCTTCATGCAGAAGGCTTCCTCTAGAAAATTTGCCTCATCATAACAGCATTTGCTTGGCTTATATTCTCTTTATTTTATGCTTTAATCCAGTTCAAGTTTCTCTAATTCCCTGTTCACAGGTAACTTCGCTGTATAGTTATATGAAGACTTATAACTGTTATTATCTCAACTAATCCCACTGGTTATATATGTGAATGTTTAGGATAAGGTTCTTTTGATAATGCATTCTTTATTAGAATACACACACACACACACACACATGCATATGCATACATATATGTGTGTACACACACATACACACATATATGGGCTTCTTTCAATTTCTGTCTACCAAATCCACGACTCTGGTCAGCTCAGAGCTATAGTCGAAGACACTTGCCAAAAGAGCTTTGTAGTGGGGCTGAACCTGCAGCCATGTAGCTGGCAATCAAACTTCCTAACCATACACCAATGCCTGAATCTATACAACACTTATACAAAACTTGAGAAAATCCACTTCACACTTGCAATCTGGTTGTAGTGCACCAGTTTGTCATGCCACACTATTTAGAATATTTAATTCTGTGGCTTTTATTCGAGTTAGAACTTTTCGATTGTGATGTAAATATGAGCTGTTGGTTATATTCCTGTGTAGAATGTTTTCACCAGTTGTTACAGATGGTACTGTAGATCTTTTCTATTCACTAATGAAGGCAAATTATTTCTATTATTTATTTTTATTAGACTACAGAAACCAAGATGAATTTTGAAAAATCAGTCATATATTAATAATGTAAAGAGATCAATGAGAAAGAAAGACCAATATTATTCCATACAATTAATAATCATTACAATCATAATTCTTTAATTTATCTTGCTTATTTACTTTTTTTTCTTCTAATTTTTGAAATGGATTAACGAATCAAACAAAAAGCTTAATTTCATTTAATCCTGCTTTCGGTGTAGTCTTTGTACTTACTTAATTTTACTGTTTCTTCCATTCAATTCTAATTTAGTTTCTGGATGGGTTAGTAGCTTCATAACAGAAGTTTAAACTTGATCTGATAATTGAAAAGTGTGATGATTTAGAATTGCAAATTAAATGTAGCCTCTCGTTATTCCAAAATTGGTAAAATTGCTACCAGTAATTTATTAGATGTAGCATTCTATCCAATTTGTTGAATTTAATGAAAATTTTCTTATAAAAAAGCTTTTTAAATGTCTACCTTTGTGCCAAACATGATTGGTTTTTCTTAACAGTAACAATTTTTAATATAATTGATTACAAACTGAAAGATCGTATTATTTTAATTTCACTTAATTTCTTTCTAAAAGAACTTTAAATTGTATTTATTTGATATATTTCTTTCATGAATACTTTCTTAGTTTATTTAAGTTAATTCTAATTCCTATATCTAAATAATATTCTTAGTTCATTTCTTAACCTGTATCACTGTCTGTCTGTCTGTGTATCTGTGTATGTAAATATATCCATTTATATTTATATAATGAACTCTGTCTGACCAATGAAGCATGGAAAAGAGGATAATAATGATGGAAAACAAGGACAATAATAATGGTTACACACACATACACACAAAGACACAGAAATTAAACTGCTCCCAAAAATTTCTCATTTTAAATTCCCAGAAAATAGGAGGCTGGCTTGAAAATTGTTTTTATTATTCTTATGCTTTGAGCATATTAGTAATTATTCTTGAGAGCTTGTAGATCCCTTTAACTTCATCATATCACTACATAGTTGTTTAAGACATTTAACAAACTCCACTCTGAAGCAGTTGGGTCAGGTTTCTGGTCTGAAGATGACTTATTTCCTTTATCACACCAATCTTGGAGACCAGGGAAAATACCATGAGTGCTGTCATTCTTTTTCTGACTAAATTAATAAAAAAAAAAAGGAAAGCTTTCTCCTTGCATAATGTTCTAATACCATTTTAAATCCAGTGGACAAAATGACCCTACATTGTGGACCTCAATAGTTTGCATTGTGAAAGTAATTTGCATATGTAAAGTATACATGTCTTTTTCTATCAGCCAAAGTAGCTCAATATATTTTGAAGTTCACTGTTTTTTTATGTAATATTATTGCAAAGCTGAAGAACCAAAGTCATGCGTGTGTTATGTATATGTATGTGATGGAAAACACAATGCCTTTTGCATCTCCAAAAATCCTTCCTTGCAAATGAAATGATCTTGGTCTTCTTTGGAGCAGGTGAGGAAGGGTGTTTTCACTGCATGGATTGTCTTTTTGTCTCTAGCTCAAAGTGATGAACTCAACACTCATTCTGCTTAGGAAACGTTCAAGGAAACTGGCTGGATCTACCTCAAACAATGTCAGATTTTTCTGTGACTTGATCAACCTGGTGCATTTTTGACCACTAGAAACCATTGTCACACCAAGTTCATTGTGTAGAATATTCTCAACTCTCTTATGGAATATGCTAATAGCATTGACTATTTGATCCATTGCCTGTCATCCATCAGCATATGGTGAACACAGTCAATGTTTTCCTTGGTGGTGGCAGTTGCAGGATGCCCAGATCTCAGGTCATTTTCAAAATTCTCCATTCTCCTTCTAAATTCAGCTGCTTCCACAATATTGGTCTTTTGCAATTCATTCCTTACACTATCTTTCCTGCAACTGTTAACATGCAATTGTTCAAGAGGAACACTAACTACCTAAATGTCACCAGTCTCAAAGAGCCTGCAAAGGCTATGGGCATGGCACTCCCTCCAGATCAAACCAAAAAGGGAAAAAACACAATTTCTTAATTTTGGGTGGTAGAATCGATCCATAGTTCCATAGTTTAACACCATCACCTAGCCCTTGAGTGCCATTCGTAAAGTCTTTTCCCATTGTAAGAATTCAAACCAGTACTCTGGTTCCAAACTAACTTAATATCTTGAAGTACTAGTTCCATTACTGCAACCCCAAAATCATTGTTTTATTACTTTTTTTATCTTCCTTTCTTTCCTGATCTTTACGAAAGTTTTCAGTTGTGGTTACTTGATCAAATTAAGCCAAAACTTAATGACATAAAACAATAGTTTTAAAGTTTCTGTTTGTTTACTTCAAAACAGAAAATTTGCACTTTCTTGTGATCTTGGATAATTTTCCAAAAGAATAACTTGTTTGATCTTGGTGAATAAATACTCTCCTCTGGTTAATATGTGATAGTAAGCATGAAATTTGTAATAATGACTACATATTTTATTCTTTGTCTGAATATTGATTATATTACTCGCAGTGCATATGTCTATAATAAGTTATATTCACATTTTGTCAAACTGATTGATAAATATGCTTACATTTTCCATCTTTTAATCATTCCTGAATAGTGATTATTTAAATCTGCTATAATTTAGTTGTAACTAATGTTTACTTCAGTTCATTCATGTAATCCTTTCAGTCCTTTATAAAGACGAAAAATAATAATAAAAAAAAATAGTTTTCATAAATTTTCAACAATTTCAGTTTTAAAAGATTTTCTCTAAGTAACATGAGTTCGGATAAAAAGTACTTTAACGTTTCCTTTAAAGAAAGATCTATAGTATATAAGCAAATTAGATATATACACTATTCAAAAACAGATAATAAAATTTATATGTAAACACCAAATAAATATTGGTTATTCTTCCATTCATATTACAAAAGACATGAAAAATCAATAGCTTTCCCTAAGTATCCTGGAAAAAAGTCTACACAGAATCTGTTGAGAAGAGAAAAGGTATCACAGGATACATATAAATATTTACAAATGTTCTTGACACCTGATGTGGCTGTAGTTAGAGTAAACATACTTTTCTGAAGAATCACGAATTTTGAATGAAAATAATCCATGCAAAACCACGTACATTTTCTTGGTTAACTGAAGAGCAGGTTGCACATAGTTTCCTTTTTTGAACAATGTCTGCTTTGCCAAAAATATCTGAATGTAAGGGAAATATATGTTTGGTAATATGTTTGGTTAATATAAATGGTTTGTGCTTTATGAATTTATAGCTGTTTCGTTAAGAAATTTGCTTTTCACCTGTGTACTTCTGGGTTCATTCACAGTGTAATGTACCTTGGGTGTTTTCTACTCTAAGCTCTTATGTTAACCAATGTCTTGTAAGAGAAATTTGATAGAAATGCTAAAATACCATCTAGAGTATGTATGTACATGTGATAGGAGAGTGGGATTGACCTTGTGCAAGGCCTTTCTTCTCTTTAAAAAGTGTTTCAGGCACAGACATAACTTTATATTCAACGTCTCTTTTAATATTTCTGTTATGTGTTGCAAAGCACTCAATGAAAAATCCCATAGTGTTAGTGTGGGTGGCAAGCTCTCTGAACACCAGCCGCAAAAGGTCTCCATCATTGTTAGATCTGTGCAAAAGAGTGTATAGGTCTCTAGCAGGCCTGAAAAGCCACATCCATGCTGTTTATATTCAAGAGAACAATCAATGAAAGTATGACTTGAAACTGAATTGCAACTATCATATTTATGATGTGTGAAATGGTGTATCAAGTTGTATCTCTTCGTATCAAAAATAATTTTTAGTAAATACAGATTTATAAACTAAATACCATACTGAAACAAATATTGAGGCAATATTATTAAGCAGAATTACTGAAGGTAGTTTCTCACCTGATGAAACCAGTAAAAGTGTAAGAATGTATGGAAGTGTTCGTCTTGTTATTTAATAGTAATAGCACACAAAGGTGTGAAATTCACTTCAAATTTATTTCATGAGGTATCAAACTTTTATTGCACATTTGCATCCTGGTCACTGACATAGTTCCCTCCAACAGTTATAGAGAGGCAGAACAAATACAACTCTAAAATTAAGAGTATCATGAGAGAAGAATCATTGATTAGTTTTGCTTGGGGTCCCGATTGTTGCTGAGCCTGGTGTACCCTTATCAGATGGGTAGTCGTGATGGTATACTGGGTTTCATAAATTTTACCCCAGGGTCACTTTGATGGCATGCACTACTCTCTCACTCAATAATAATAATAAATTAAGTAAATATAAGGACCTGGAAATTGAAATACTAAAGATGTGGCATCTTAAAGCAAGAACTGTTCCTGTTATTGTAGGTGCTTTGGTATGATAAGAAAGAGATGGCAGAAACATCTAGATAATATCCCAGGAGAACCATGTCTCAGGGAAATCAAAAAGATTCTGCTGACAAGTACTGCCCACATCCTTAGAAAAAACCCTATCAATTTAAATATATTTGTTGTTTTACATGAAGATATTTCGCTACTGCTCCTGTCACTTTCCCTTTCCAAGCATTCAGTCATATTGTAATATCTCTTATCTTTCACTTGCCCTAGGATGCTGGGTGTGTCTCAACAAGTGATTGTAACAAACATGCAGATTAAAAGTAAATAATGATAATAATATCCTGTCCTCATGGCCCTGTTCCTCCGTGTCATTGCTATCTGGTAGCCCCCAACTCTATATATACCCAGGGTTTTGCCACTCACTCCTCACCCTCCATACTCTTTGATCACACTTCCTTTGCAATATCTCTTCACTTATATTATGGCATTCGTATTTCAAGGGTATGCCCTGGTACTTCCCACCATCTATATCTCTCTTCCTTTACTCAACCATTCCTTTTATAGTCTGACCTCCGTCCCTTGTGATTATGCCTGGCATTTTGCCACCGTCTCTCAAAGTTATGAAAAGCAAGGATTTGAACACAAACTACTAGAAGTAAAAACCAAACTTCCTTAATAGTTTAAAAATGAAAGGTCACATTGGCCAAAGTAATTCTAGAGGAATCACAATGAACAATTAATTACAGTAAATCATTTAGTTCAGTGCCTTATTTGTTTCTGGCATTATAGTTCCTTTCTTTATATTTTTAAGCACTGAAAATTGTAATATTTTTGCTTTAATTTTCATCATATTTATCACATGCGTGTCCCCAAAATCCCTTCCCTTTTCAAAGCAAAGGAAGTAATTCTTTTTCACCTACTAACCAAAATTTTTAGCATCCTTGCATCTGTCTTTTGAGCTGCTGGGAGTCACCTTATGGATTTCATTTTGACGGAACTGGAAATTATTAATACATTATGAAATTATGCTTGGTACAGTGTCGAATTCTCACTAGGAAACTTGCTTCTTCACCAGCAGCTGTCCCTCATAATTTAGTGGTAAATAGAATTCAGACTGATCAGCCAACATAATTCCTCAGGTTGTGACATTTGTCATGAGAGCTAATATGTTGACATCTTCAGCTATTCTCTCTGTTTGTAGTAAGACAGCTGCAAAAGATAAATTTAGTGAAGAACAAATGTAACTTCAATTTGTTGTCTTAAAAACTGTACGTGATAGCTTCTCACATTTTTCATTACTCACCTGTCATGTGGTTTATGAGATAGGTGTGAACAACAGTCTGAAGAATTTAATGTGCTAACCTTAGTTTTTCTTTCAAGTTGTTGAGAATGAATTCTATAAGACTGTCCCACTAAGCCAGGAGGTGTAATGTAATTGTGAAATGAATTGTAGTTTATCAAAGAATTGACTCAATTTAAGGTAAACACTAAAATGAATAAGGTATTAATTATTTCTTGGAGTTTCATGTTCAAATTTCAGAAAATGACCTTGATCAGTATATTGGCATGAAGTAGGAAAACAAAAAAAAAATCAATATTACCCAGTTCATGCACAAGAGGTATAGCATAATAGCAAATAAATAAATATACTGATGCACTATGAACAACCAAAGCAATAATGTGGTAACTGCTGTAATGTTTTCACTAAAGGGAGTAAGTTCTGTTATTTAAATAACCGAGTTAATGTGAAATTAGGACCATTGATTAACGTATGAAATGCATGGAGGAAGTTTAAGGAACTTGGCATAAATTGTAAACTGCATCTGGTATCAGAATTGAACTATGAACACTGTATTTCATATTTTGTACAAAGGAAATTTAAAGCTAGAAGAAGGTCTAGGTAAAAAGTAAAATGTAAGTTGGTAATAAATGATGAACATATGAGGAATGTCTAGGGCATCGAAACCATGTGTTAGAATGATGGGGTTCTTACACTCATACTCACCAAGTGTTTAGGGTAGAAGAGAATTTAACTTGTGTTTGCTGTGACTAAAGCATTGAAATATTTTGGGCATTTTATTAGGAAATATGAGTTTGCAGAGACTGTTATTAGAAGGCAAAATAAATAGAAAAACAGGAAATGGGGTGAAAAAAATCAATAATTACTGGGATGGTTAATATCAAGAATGAATTACTGGTGTGTTATTACTGGTTTAACAAATTAATAAATCACTACAATTAATAATAATAAATTATTAGAGGTGACGCTAATAAATTATTAATCAAACTGCCAAGAATGCATTAGAAATGCAAATTGATCTATGCAACTTACTCAAGCTATTAGTTGGTTTATAATCAATGTCTGTGGAAAGTTAAAGAGGATTTTTGGTTACTGAAACCAGCTTGAAACCATCCTGGCTGATCCCCCTCTATCCATCCATAAAGGTATCGTATGTAAAAACAAGGCATTTACATCTATCACTGACACACAGCATTGGTTAAAAATTTATAGACATATTCTTTAACACAATGGAACAATATGAAGAATTAACAAATTAAAATGAAATAAATGTATAAGGAGAACAACAGAAAGACCGAGATGGTATGGGGCATGCTAGTAAGTGTGATAATGAGTGATGATAATGAGTGATGATAATGAGTGATGATAGTGGTGGTATGCCCTGAACTACATCTGTGATTATGGATAAATAACATGGTTAATTTCATACAGAAATATCACTCTTAATAAATTTATGAAAGTCTTGGGAAAGTAGATGGAAATCTTGGATAAAAACCCAAATTTAAGAAATATTATTTTTTTAAACTTAGTTTCACTGAGGGTCAAATATACAACTGAATATTCAGTATATAAAAAAGCAAAATGTAAAGGATAACAAGATCAGTTCATCTCATGGTGGTAGAGAAAAAAAAAAATGATGATAATGAAGATGGTGTTAAAGAAGAAATATGATTGTTCATTGTAAATATGAAATATAATTTTCATCTTTGCAAGTTATGGATACTCATAGTGGAGTTATGGATACTCATAGGGTCTCAACAAATATTTAGTCTGTTTCCAAAACAGTATTCCAGGGACTAGGATTCTCTTCAGGGTCAGAAAATGTTTCAATTCTCATAATTTTTAAAAACTTTTTACAAAATCTCAAGTGTAACCCATAAGAGTCTTGTTCATATACATCAGATGGTGATACAAATGGCATTTATGAAACAGAAAGAAAAGGTATTTGGTTCATCAGTTCAAACTTACACACTAGCTTGCTACAACCATTGGCTCAAACTTGCTGTTGTTTCCTCACATCCTCTTCTTTCTCAATTGCTTCTGTTTCTTGCAACTAGGAAGTTGTATACTTCCATTGGACCATCCACGTTTTCATCATCTCTACTGCATCATATCTCTTGCACATTGCATTTGTAGAGTATATGGATGTGAGCAAGCAAACAACAACCAATTCCACTGGTCTGTTGCTCTGACAGAGAGCTACCAAAAAACAAAAAAAAGACGAGAAGGTTTTAGGTCTGTTTATATAGTCAATGGATGGCTGAGAGAGACTGCTGTCTCATTGGTCCTAATAAACCGGTGAAAAACAGTGAACAACAAAATCTTCATCTTGACTGCATGAGGGCTGCTACATCAACCCCTCAGCATTCAGATTATTCTGTCAAAGCTAATTCTTATTTATTCACATTACTTTTAATTATTCAGGCATCATCTGGTAGCTTTAAGATTTTGGTAACATGATTGTATGACATTGTAAAGTAGATTTGAGAAGCCTGATCTGGCTAGTTTGAACATAAAAAAGGTAAAATACTTGGGCCAGATATGGCCATTTTAAATACTAAAGGGTTAAAACTGAAGGTTGCTGGAAAGCTGCAACTGGAAAGCATAAACATGTAAACAAAGCAAAAAGTAGCAAAAACCAAATGATGATATAAGTATACCCCAGTTACAAATAGTGAATCAGAAAAGGAACTATGACAGAAACGCGCTGTGTGTGCATGTGCAAAATTTAAGTGGAGCTTATATGATGCATGCACAACAGGAAAATGACATTTGCATGATGTGTGTTTTCATTCAGGTAAATCTTGTTGAAAGCGAATGAGCAATAGTATTATAGTTTTAGTATATGTACATAGTATACAAGCATGAGCCTATGTTCTTAGCTACTTGTGTGTTCTGGTGATAAATGAGGCACTTTGTGTGCATATGATCTTGAAAAGTTCTTTTGGGGGACATGTCTGACAGATATTGCTCCTGTTGGTCCAATAAACTAATGAAAATGGTAAATGATTAAAATTTTAACTTTGCTGCATGAGGGGTCCATTACACTGAACACTTCCCCTAATTGTTCTTCCCCAGATCTACATCCTTCTTTGAAATTCCCTCCTTGCTCATGATTTTCTTACAGGCAACAACCTAGAACAGTTAAAACTGTGTATCGACTTCATTGGTGTCACCATTTTAAGACAGTCTGTGACAGTCATAGGCACTGTACCTTTTCCTCCAATTACTAAAACAAGAAGCATTAGTGATAGATGAAAGGTTAGTCATAGTGAAAAAGATAAGTGAATAAGTTATCAGCCTCTTATTTCACGATATAAAAACTACCACTGTTGCTTTGTAGTATCACTGATGAAAAGGGAAGAAGTATCTAAGTTTTATTGTGTTTATCTGATTGTCTAACGTTCAATAAATTTATAAGTATCTGATATGACCTAATGTCTATCACAGATCTAAAACAGTGAAGCGCCTTAACTGGTATGAACTTAGGCATTACATATTAGAAGAAACGAAACGCTAAACCAAAACCACATCCCTTTGGTGGACAGCACAGACTGATAATCAAAATATTAATTAACATCGACTAGAGTAATTAATTATTGATGATAACCTAAGGATATTGAACAGTGTTGATTGAAACTCCACAAATATTTAATCTAATTTATTTGAATAGGGAAATCCATGAGAGAATATTAATAACAGAAAGGTTTTTATTTGAGTGAAATACAACAGGAAATCTAGTAGTAATATTGATTTCACTGGTTAGTTGTGGCTTCGCCCAAAGTTCCCTCTCATTGAACAGATCTTTGATCAACTACATAATTTTTTTGACTATAAGCACAGATGTAGCTATGTGTGTAAGAAGCTTGTTTCCCAACCATGTGGTCTTGGGTTCAGTTCCACTGTATTGCACCTTTAGCTAATGTCTTTTACTATAACTTCTGGCTAACTAAAGCTATGTGATTGGATTTGGTTGGTGGAAACTGTAAGAAGCCTGTTGCATGTATATGTGTGTGTGTATGTATATATATATATTCATTTATATCAAGCCTATGTTTATCTCCATTACTACCTCCCCCACTCTCTCTGTATATATGTATATGTATGATGTATATATATATATATATATATATATATAAATGCTTTCCCAAATAAAGTTGTACTTTATATATATATATATATATATATATATATATATATGAGAGAGAGAGTAGGTGAGAGCTGGGTGTGCTCGAAAGGATTCAAACTTAAACTTCAAATACTTTGTCCAGGGCAAAGCTTGTGCCGTCAAGGATACCTACAAGAGAAATCCAATCAAACTGATATGGCAAATGAAAGAATACAGAATAAAAGTGCAGAATAGAGTCAGGAAATATGTAATTTCATAACTCAACACCTGTTTCAAGAAGCCTGAAGTTATGATTATAATGTTACTTTGGGCTTCTTGAAACAGCTGTCAAGTTAGGTAATTACATAATTTCTCACCTTACTCTGTACTTTTATTCTGACTTTTTTTGTGATTCATATAAATGTATTTGTATCAAGCCTATCTTTATCTCCATTACTACATCCCCCACTCTCTCTGTATATATGTATATGTGTGTGTGTGTGTGTGTGTGTATATATATATATATAAAATGCTTTGCTTTCCCAAATAAAGTTGTACTTCATTTTTGAAACTCTGACAGCTATAAGCTGATATACAAGCACTAAGGTATGAGTGCATTATATCTTGTAGCAGAAACAACTGTAAGCTAATGAAATTCATTACATAAATTCTTGTTCTCTTCTCACTTATTTAATTTCTTATATATATGTGTGTGTTGTTGCCCCACTAGTGCTGGACAACTGGTGCTGCTTTCATTACCTCCCCGTAACTTAGCTGTTCAGTAAAAGAGACTGAAAGAATGAATATTAGACTAAAAAAAAAGGTACTGAGATCAGTATGTGTAGCTAAACGCTTCAAGATGAGCCCCAGCCTGGCCATACTCCAGTGACTGAAACAAGAGATACAACATAAAAGATGCAAATTACTATTGGCCAAAAAAGCTTTGTAATTCTTTTTCTGCATGTAAAAACTATTATCAATGATCAAAACAAGCTGAAGAAGACTATGCTATGTTGATGAGGTGCAATAAGGCAAAAACTGTAGTTGTCACTATTTCCTGCAAACAAACATGTTTCACAAAAGAAAAGTATGATTTACTTTATAATGGTAAAGCTCTGTGGTTTAGAAGTTCATTTCACTTATTACATGGGTTTAGGTTCAATCTCACTGCTCGGTAACTTAGAAAAGTATCTTATTATAGCTTCAGTCAAGCTTGAGCGAATTTGTTAGCTGGAAACTGCATTGCAACCCATTGAAATGTGTGTGTGTGTGTCTGTGTGTGCACGCATGCAGTTGTGTGCATGTGCATGTGTGTGTCTGTGTTTGTTTCTCAGCATTTGATGACTGGTGCTGGTTTGTTTACATCTCCTTAAGTAAGGAGTTCAGGAAATAATGACTGACAAACTAAGTGTGAACCAGGCTTAAAATAAGTATTGGGATTGATTTGATCAACTAAAGAAAAACCCTCCAAGATTGTGCTCCAGAATGGCAGCAGTTGAATGATTAAAACAAATAAATAAACAAAAAATATGAATTACTTAAATTATTTATCATTTTTTTTACATTGAGAATATTCTTGATTAAATTATACTATGAATAAATACATCATCTAATTCTGAAATGTTTCTTAGCAACACTAATATAGTGGTGGCAGCAGCAGCAGCTGCAGCAGCGGTAGTGGTGGTGGTGGCAGCAGCACCAGCTGCAGATGCACCACGTGTATTATTGAATAAGAAATCATTATTGAATATTTAATGTGTGTCATAGAAGTCACAAGTTGGCAAGTCACGTGCTGTATACATCAAGCACATGTGCAGTTCTAAATGTAGAATGTTTCTGAAATATGTAATGGAATATTTTCAAACATCTTCAAATACATTATCCTCATGTTTCAAAAAGAAAAACAAAAAAAAAAAACAGCTCCACACACACACACACACACACACACACACATGATATATATATGTATAAAGATAGATAGATAAATGCACACACACACACATATAATAAAAATATAATACTTGAAATAATAATAATGATGAAAGCTTGTGTGTATGTATATGGTGTATATGTTACAAAAATGATCACACACACACACACACACGCACACACACACACACACACACACACACACACATACATGATGTCTGAGTATGTGTGTGTATAAATATATGTTTTTTATATGTTTATATTTGTATATTGTAAATTAACTCCATGAACTTTGTAAATCTCTGAAGAGGCCTAGAGAACCATACATGTATCTCTATTTGCATCCATTTCATCTATCAATTACTCCAGTTTACTGGAGTTATATAGATAGAATGAGGCATGTCACCTCTAGGCTGAAACAACTGTATGACATTGTCCCTTCTTCGGTCACTAGATGTCCTTTTTAATTTTTATTACTGATATGACATAATATGTCATATGTGTTTGTATATTGGTTTTATTGTCCTGTCCTCTTAGTTGAAAAATAAACAGGCAAATTGACATAATACAATGTCTGCAATTTGATGAGTACCACATATTCCCCTCCATTTTCTTATTGCTATATAGATTAAGGGTAAATTTCCTTTTACCCGCACCCACTTATTGCACTCGGTAAAAGCACTACTGTAATAATAATTGGGTATCTTTCCGGTAGTATATTGCATAGATATTATTTCTTAGTGGATTGGATTCACAACCCCTTACTTTCTTGGGGTATATATATATATATATA
>NC_068986.1:1268428-1280049 GCF_001194135.2 Octopus bimaculoides
TATATATATATATATATATATATATATACATACACATACATAAACACACATTTATTATTTTTTTTCTATTATAACAAATGGCAGATGTAGTACTCACTACAGGTTGTAGAGCATAATTATGTCATTTACTTGGATGATGTCTTTTCCAGTGTTACTCAGCATTTCCATGTTTCTTCAGCTGACAGATTTTTTGTTGCCTGAAGAAACTAGGATTGTGGAAACTCCAAGCAGTGATTAAAGATGTCACTGCTACTTAGGCAGTGACAATGTGAAGAGATGTGAAGACTACGATACATGCATATTCATATAGACTGGCTGTATGGTTGGTAGCCTGCTTGCCAACCACATGGTCACAGTCAAATGACTGAACCAAGTAAAAGAATAAAAGAATATTGCTTCCAAATCACATGGTTCTGGGTTCAGTCCCACATAGCACCTTGGGCAAGTGTCTTCTACTATAGCCACAGGCTGATCAAAGCTTTCTGAGTGGATTTGGTTGATGGAAACTGAAAGAAGGCCTATCATATTTGTGTGTGTACATGTGCACATGTTTGTTTCTGTGCTTGTTCCCCCCATTACCTGTTTATGTCCTTATAACTTAGCAGTTCAGCAAATGACAGATAAAATAAGCACCAGGCTTAAAAAAAAAAAGTACTGGGGTCAATTCGTTGGACTAAAATGTTTCAAAGATAAAAGGCATATATATATTGTTATACTTGGGGATGGTCATATTTTGCTAATAAACACACATGCTATATATTTACTCATCACTTAAGCTTTATTATTATTATTTCAGTTTCTTTGTCAGAGTTCTTTCATCACACATCTTGTGACCTCTTCAGTGACTCTATCCCATGTGCCTCCTCTTATTCTGCTTATTCCAATTTTCTTTATGATGATGTTTTTTTTTCTCATCTGAGCATGTGGCTGGCTGCAAGTATACACCATTGAGAATGACTAAAATGGTCAAGATGCATCTTGCACTTTTGATAGCCACTGTTGTGGCTAATTTTTGTCTCTTTTTGATATTTATTATCTTCTTTACACAGCAAGTCGATAAGAGATGTGATGTCAAGACAAATACTGCAGTAAATGGCCTTTTAACAGTGTATATACATTAAGTATGATACCTCAATGGATATGTGTGTGTGTGTTTCTGCATAGACAGCCAATGGATACAGCTAAATCATTGACCAAATTGCTTGGTGGTAATTATTCCAGTGCTGTACACCCTAGGTTTGACTCCTACAGAGATCAGATCTGAATACCTGGAGAGGGATGGATTCTGTCAGGTCTAGAAAGATGTCCAAGATGCATCATATGTCATGATGGTGCTCCTTATGATTCTATCAAGGAGTTGAGGGCCCAAAGCAAAGAGAATATATGTATGAAGGAGTTCTGAAAAGTTCTGGACTTTTAGGGTATCGTGAGAGGCATGGTTGGAGGCCCAACCTTCAGAGTTCTTTTTTAGGGCAAAGAAAAACAGGACTGCTGCAATAACTGTGTGAATCTGAGAGGGGATTATATTCAATAAAATCATAATTAACTGATCCTCCTGTATTTACTTTTTTTGCCCAGAGCCAGGAACATTTCAGCACACCCTCATATGTATGTATGTATGTATGAATGATACCAGTATGTTGTTTTTACCATTAATTATTCTTCATTTTCTCCCATTATCTTTTAAATTAATTTTATCTTACTCATAGATGGATAGGGATTTCAAGAAATGACAACAATGATATCTACAGTTGTTAATTTACTTTTGAAATTTTGTTATGAAAATGTCTTCAGTTTTAATTATAAGAGAAAATTCTGCCTTATAATTGAAATGTTGCTGAGTGAAAGGCTTGTTATTAATTAAAGCAGCTGTTACTTTAGAACTTTACTGATTTTGAATATTAAAGCTTATGTAATTAATGTAAAATAATAGATTAGACACTGATTACAAATATGGTAGGGTCTGACATATGTAATACAGTGAGCTGAACAACTTTAATCAGTTGAGATTATCCTGGCAATTAATAGACAAAACTCCTTTTGGTGAATGGGAGCGTAAAATGTAAAAGCAGCAAGCAAGGAAGGTAACTCCAGTCATTTGATTTATGTGTGTTGGGTAAGGTTTTTAACTCTTGTTACCCATATAGATTACAGACCCATCCATGATAATCATCCAGCCTCGACTTTTAACCTAGCCCCACCAAATCTGGTTACTCCCTTGGAAAAACTGCTGTGTTAATTCTCCACTGAATATTGACTGAACAACTAATCTGCAACAATGTCCCATCCTACCACGTGTGCTCTCAAATGCAATGAACTGATGTTGCTAAATACACCATACTGCAGCTTGCAGATATTGTGGCAATGACTACCCACCAACATCTTGACCAAGCATGAGGACCTAAGAATAAAGAGAAGAACTGATGTTGACCAATAACATCATGTAACCTGAGTTGACCAGTAGAGAGGTCTAACATCTAGAAGCCATCTTGAATTTGACAAGTTCGTCCTATGAGCCAACAAAACTTTAAATCACATGGAGCTGAGTCAAACTGCTATTAAATAATATTTATAACTCCTACCAAATCTACTGAGTATAATTTTCTTTTATTTGCCTATCATATATATTTATGATGAGTTTCTTTTCTCTTTGTTCAACTCAAAACCATGTGGTTGCAAAGTGAACTTCTTTAGTACACAGCCATATCTGTGTCTTAGTATATGCATGCACACATGCACGCAAACACACACACACAGAGTATAGGGTTGATGATTGTGGTTATCGGTAATATAGCTGATGGGGGAAATACTTCAGGAAAGCATTCTTAATAACTAAATACGCATAGAGTAGAGTCTCACATAGATGAAATATAGTGTTTTGAAAAACTGAGAGAAACCACTCAATTAGTAGGAAAAATCTCCCACAGTTTCAATGACATACCAATGTAAATATCACAAGATACTAAATGATAACAAAATAATGAAGACAGAGAGTTTCTTAAAATGTAAACAGGAAAGTTTAGTAACCTTTTTATATTTCAGACATAAAGACCTATTATCAGAAGTGAACAGAGTAAATAAATGTGAATCTATGCAGATTTGGCCATTTCTTTATGTCTTATGATGGGTCTTTGTGCCTGAACTATATAAAGGTTACCCTACTTTTGTTTTCCTTTTTTGCATTGTAAGAAGTTCTCCATCTTCAATACTTTGTTATTTCACTTCTGCATCACAAAGCTTCAAGCAAACTAAAATGCTTTTCTCAGATGATAACTTATTAGCCCTGCCCTTTATTCATTTTAAGCATTTAATCTTGACTATAAATATCACAGGATACCAAAAATCAAATAACTCCTTATCTATGACTTTCATTCATCTCTAAGCATCAAATCTTTTGGTGTAAATACCAGGAGACACTGAAAGTCACACAAGTTCTTATCTGTGCCTTTCATTTATCTCTGAGCATTTAGTTGCTTCTTTGTATGCATAACTTATTAAAACTTATAACAATGATAAAATTAAAAGTAAAGTGCAATTTTATTATTCATTATCTTCTTTCAAGTTAAGGCAACAGACTGACAAAATTATTAGAGACGAGAGAATATGCCTAAGAGTATTAGTTCCAACTCTTTGTGTTCTGTGTTCGAATCCTGCTTTCATCCTTTTTGAGACACAAATCAAGGATCAATGTAATTGACTTACACCAACACCTAGAATTAATAGCCTCGTGCCCAAATTAGAAACAATTATCTCCTTTCAACTTACCTTTAGTGTTTCTTTCAAGATTGTCTCTGGTCTCTTATTAACAATATACATTTTACGGCTAATTATCATCATCCAGTTTCCCTACCTAACCAAGTTACCTTATTTTTGGCAGATCCAGTGAGGAAGGATCCTTTCTGCAGTTGTTTGACCAAATAGTAAAAACAACCAAATCTTCCTCAAATCATATCCTGCTATCTTAAAAGAGGAAAAATACATTAGATAATGTAGTTCTATCCAAAAAACAAAAAAAAAAAACTGGATCGTCATGGCTGGAATGCTTTTGATTATAGTTCTGCTCAGTCTCGGATGATCATAAGACAAACAACAACAACAACAACTGCCTTAGTTTTGACTGCCGTAATATCATATTGTTGAATCATATCCATGAATTTTTAATATAATTTTTACTGATCATTATTTAGAGAAATTTTCCATCACTTTTGAAACTAAATATTCACATAGATTCAGCTTTGTTCTCAAGAGGTTTGGAGGAATTAACAGAAATTCTTACCAAGAAGGCAACAAAATGGTAGAGTTGTTAAAACATTGAATAGAATACCTTACTGGATTTGAACTCAGAGCATAATAAACCGGAGCAAATTCAGCAAAGCATTCTACTCAATTTGCTCCAGTTTATTGTGCTCTGAGTTCAAATCCCACAAAGTTTGACTTTGACCTTCAACCTTTTGTGGTCAGCAAATAAAGTATCAGCACACATCAGTAATTTAATGGAATTATTAAGTGCATGACTGGATGCTTTGCAGTGTCTGTTCTGGCGGCCACTTACTTCCTCATCATGGGGAACAAAATCCTTGGGACCCAGTTAATCCTGTGACTATCCAAGATGTTTCAAGAATTTGTAATTTATATTTGTTTGCTGCCGAATCAAAGTGCAAGTATTATGATAGCTGTGTGTATGTATTGTTCTTCGTTTGAGTTTGTTTGTTTAGCAGGCTGTGGCGAATGCAGTAAGGCACTTGAGAAACACCCAGCTGCTGCCCATCCAACAGACTCTACTCTTTTCATTTACCTCTAGAATCCAGCTGTAGAAACTCTGCCAAATCAGACTGGAGCCTGGTGCAGCCATCCGGTTTCACCAGTCCTCAGTCAAATCGTCCAACCCATGCTAGCGTGGAAAGCGGACGTTAAACGACAATGATGATGACGATGATCCACGAATCTTTTTAATTTTTCACTCGTGTTTCAAACATTAAAGGACATCACATTTCTTAATGATTCCTGATAATGGAGTGTTGAGAGAGAAACAGAAAAGATACAAATAAAGAACAGAAAACTCATATTTTGCTGCAAGATTAAACCAATTTCCAGAATAAATTTGTGTTTTTTTCCATATATATGCTTTTATTACAGTACTAGTTTTATCATCCATGTTGTATTCAAGATATCAAATCACATGCTTTCATGTACAATCAGCCAATATCACACAATCATGAATCTGAAATTTTCAATTACAATTTTATATTGGAAACACCTAAAAGCTAAACAATACTGATTGGAATTTATTTGCTTGCGGTTTCTAAAATGATTTTGTTTGTCATTATACAGAGGAAATAAAGTTTTATTTGCAACATATCAGTTTTATAATAGTTAACAATAGGCTGGTTCTGTTTATTATCACGTATCATAATCTCAATTATAACATTAAATAGAACTATGCCGAAACAATTTTTGTCTTATTCTAAAACCATCAATAGTTTTCTTTTTGTAGTACTTTCCTGAAAACATTTACTATCTTTTTATCATTGTTTCATATTTTATTTAGTCTTAATTTGTATAACATAACTGGATCAGAATCAATTGATTTTATCTAATATCATAGAGTTATTATATTTCATTATTCAGCAGATATAATCAGATAAATTAAAACACCCTTCAATTTCACAAATATTAATGTGAAATGTAACAAACGATAAATATCTGATAAAAAAGACTTTGAAATATACGTATACAGATAATATATATCCTCCATAGCAAAATCTAGGAGTCATTTGAGCTATTTATGAAACTAGAATAAACAAACAAATATTAAAATAAATATTAAAACAAAGGTCAACTCAAGAGAATGACGAGTTCCTGAACATAATCGGTCATAAGAATGGCATATGAAGATTAGCTTTATGGAATGTGTCTTGTGTAAGTTGACCTGGGGAAGCCCAACGTTTGTTACTGTGCTTGCTATTCAGTAATCACAAGAGAAAATATCTCAAGATCTCATAAAACACATCATCATCATTATCATGCATGTTTTCTCTGATGGGAGGGGGAGGGTTGTGTGGGTATCACAGTGTCTTGTCACTTGTTGCGGTCATTCATGATTTTGGTAGAGATTGTAGTGGAGAAAATTTTCAGTTTTTGGTTATGTCATGTTTTTTGGCATATTCCTATAGCTGGATGCTCTTTTTATCATCAACTGCTCAATACAGGCTGAAATCCTTAAATCTAACAATCTTACGACTTGATAATTGTTGGGCCATGGATAAAAGCCAGAAAACAGTTTATAACTTCCTATATAAATTAGGAGCTACTCTTAGGGATTAATTTCCATCTCATTGCTATTTCATTCTACATATATATACTGATGTCTTATCAAAGCTAGAACAAGGCTTAAATAGGAAATAATGCATCTAATAATGCTTCCAAAGATTCAAACAGTGCTGGTCCATGCAAACTGCTGGACCATGGAGGGCCAAATTGAAGAGGTTCAGCCTACGACATATAGACTAGGTGCATTTTATGCTACCAAAATTTGAGAGATGATTGTCCTTGAGTGGCAAGATAAAGAGATCTCTTTACTCTTTGCAAATTTTGTTCAAAGTCACTGCCCTCCTAGATGGGATGATTGTGCTATTGCTTATGGAGTCCATACTGCTATTTACTCCAAGTGAATGCATTCATGTTAATAAATTACAGTGTGTTATTGAATCACTACTAGATTAAGATGAGACACAAAGAGATTTCTAAAGAGACCAGTTCCTGAATTAACCTATAAGTGTGTATACAGGAAATCAGATAATCTCAAAGAGACAAACTGAAGGATTTCCACAAAGAGTATATTATGCACATATTAGAAATAATAGGCACAATTTAATTTAATTGTCCCCATTTCTGGTATGATTCATAGCTGCATATGAAAGACATGAAATTCAAACCAACATTAGAGTGTCTATATGGTTGCTTGACTTTCTTGAAATAACAGCTAAATCTCTCTCGAGTCACACTTTATAATCACAAATGAAAAAAGGAAAGACACATCGGATAATGTAATCCTAGATACACAATGTTTGAATCAAAGACAGAGTGATTACAGTTGGAGCACCTTTGACTGCTTGAACAGAGCTGATCAGATCCAACCTGAAATTAAACAACTGCAACAACAACAACAATAGGATATCAGAACCAAATATATGACAACATAAAATTAGGAAGTTCAGACATTGATTAGCACTATGAAAAGTATTTTTAAAAGTGTTTAAACTGATGTATTGAAAGGGTGCCAATCAAATATTTACAGGAATAAAATATAAATCTTATCAAATATAGTTTAAAATTATCTTTCCCATATGTTTGAACTGTTATTTTTCTTCTGGTTTGAACAAGTTTGCTTTCATTAGTAAGGATTAGTCAGGCCATTAGCCAAATTCATTTTAAGAATTGTACTATGACAATTTGGCAAGGATAGCCATGCAGGAATTCTCTGCCAGATGGTTTCAATAAAAGTGGTAGATGCCTGATGCAATTTTTTCTTCTGCATTAATATTTCATATTCTTGAAGTATTCTTTGAACAAAGTGAAGGGAAAAAGCTGCCTGTGGTTCAGTTAAGTTTTGCAAAAGGCAAAGAAATTCTTCTACTGGTTTCACTTGTTAGACTGTGACCATGCTAAGGCACTACCTTCTGTAGTACAGTAAACTACATGGACACCAGTATTTATTTTAACAACTTTGATGAGATTTGAACTCCTAATAACAGATATAGTTGGTGCATAGACAAGAAAGTTTATCTAGGAGATAATCTTTCCTAGGTAAGGCTTTTCTGATGTCAAATGCAATGATATTACTTTTGTTAAACTTCTTAAATCTGAGTTACAACTGATGTTTGACATCAGGAAGCAAGTCCTCAGTAAATCTGACTCTATGGAAGCCATACTGGTAGAGAGTGAGAGGAGAAAAAGTCTCAAGGTACTGGAGAAGGTTATTATTAAGAACTATTTATTCAAGTTTAATGTTTGTTTATTTATAATCATTAGAAGCACACTATTTATGTTGGTTTTCACCTGTCTATTTAACCCTGTCATATTTTTCCTCCACCTTTTCATACTTTAGTGTTTCATAAATGTAGATCAGTGAGAATTGAAAAGGGGAGCTGTTTGGTTAACAACTTCACTTCACAACCGTGTAGTTTGGAATTCAGCCCCACTGAACAGTGTCTTGGGCAAGTGTCTACTATTATATAATTCAGGCTGAGCAGTGCCTTGTAGGTGAAATGAAATTGGTAGCTGAAAACTGTATGGAAGCCTATCGTGTGTGTATGTGTGCATATGTTGACATTCCTGTCAGTCACTGTGTTTTTGAAGATCAGTGAAGTAAAAGATCCCTTATTTTTTATCTTTTACAGTTATTGGACTGTGGCCATGCTGGAGCACTGCCTTAAAGGATTTTAATCGAACAAATCAACCCCATTTTTAAGTCTAGTATTTTTAAGTCTTTTTTGTTGAATTGCTAAGTTATAAGGACGTAAATAAACCAACACTGGTTGTCAAGTTGTGGTGGGGGAGAAATACAACACAAACACAAGGACACATGGACATGGGCACAAGTACATAGATACACACACAAACTCTCACTCACTTATATATACACAAGCTTCTTTCAGTTTCCATCTAACAAATCCAATCACAAGTCTTTGGTTGGCCCAAGGCAATAGTAGAAGACATTTGCCCTAGGTACCACACAGTAGGACTGAACCTAATACCTCATAGTTGGGAAGCGAGCTTCTTACCCACACAGCTATGCCTCTGCCTGTACTTGGAAAGCAATTAAATGCTGATGGCAAGAAAGCCACTTGGCTGTAGAATGCAGCCGGAAAGACATCCCCATCCGACCCATACTTGCTTGGAAGAAATGGGCAAAGGAATGAACTGCAGAGGATTCAAAACTTTAAAACTTATCCTATATCATAGTGAAGAAAGTTGAATTATATGAACGCAAATTTCATTTTGTCTTCTTATTAATAAAGTGGCAAAGGCTGAACAATTTCCATAATGTTGTTCTTGTGTGGGATGGGGGGGGGGCTGTCCGGTATTCGTTAGTTTGAGAACTTTAGAGCAAACATAGAAAGAAGCATTTTTCACTTATATCTTAGATTAACAAAGCAGTTATTTAAAGTTTTCAATGACCCTCATTCAATTGCAGAAGATTCTCTCTGCAATCACTGATACTGAATTTGATTTAAAGGATGTAATCAATAAATTCCGTTAACTTTGATCTATTCTGATGAAAGGGTTTGAAAGAATGAAAAATGCTGCTGCATTTATGAAGGTAAAGGACATTAGGCAGATATCTATCTGCTGGTACTTGGTCACTTCAAATGATATCAAAGTAATCTATTAAACCAAAATTAAAATGACTTTAGACTTCATAGAAATTCCTTGACTCACTTGGTTTCACTTCAGAGATGAAATATTAATCAGTATAAGAGAAATTTGACGTTTATCTTATCTATCACAAAGCTTATCATAAGTGAAATTAGTTTCTGAGAATTCACTTCAATGCTCTTCTATCGAAAATCAATTATAATATTATTTTAAATAACTATAACAGAAGCAGCCCACCAAAAAAAAACAAAAAAACCAAGCAATAAATTAGTGGTATATCATAAAGGAATTTTATAATAATGACAATGTTTTCTGACATAAAAAAAGGATAAGAATCATTCCTGAGTCGTCTAGACTCATAGGGCTGGTTTCCCAGTTTCTGTGATGTGTATATTTCCCACCTGGATGGGACACTAATCCATCATAGGACTACTAATTTTTTGCCAGCTGAGTCAACTGGAGCAATGTGAAATGAAGTATTATTATGCTCAAGGAGACAATGCAGCACCTGGTACAGGAATCAGAAACCCCAGTCTTATGATCATGAGCCCAACACCCTAACCACTAAGTAGCTTGCTTACCAACCACATGGTTCCGGGTTCAGTCCCACTGCGTGGCACCTTGGGCAAGTGTCTTCTACTATAGCCTCGGGCTGACCAAAGCCTTGTGAGTGGATTTGGTAGACGGAAACTGAAAGAAGCCCGTCGTATATATGTATATATATATATATATATATATATATATATATATATATATATATGTATGTATGCGTGTGTATATGTTTGCGTGTCTGTGTTTGTCCCCCAACATCGCTTGACAACTGATGGTGGTGTGTTTAAATCCCCGTAACTTGGCGGTTCGGCAAAAGAGACCGATAGAATAAGTACTAGGCTTTCAAAGAATAAGTCCTGGGGTCGATTTGCTCGACTAAAGGCGGTGCTCCAGCATGGCCGCAGTCAAATGACTGAAACAAGTAAAAGAGTAAAAAGTAAAGAGGGAGGAGGGAGGACAAGTCACATGATTCTTTATAGGGCCTCTCAGATTGGTGGAGGGAATGAGGAAGCTATTCTCAAACTGTGATTGAGAAGTTTGTTTCACAATTATTCAGTTCCAGGTTCATTCTCGTTGCAGTCCACCTTGGGCAAGTATCTTCTTGTGAGTGAGCCTGTATAGATGAGAGTTATGTAAGAACTCGTCAGTTTGTATTTATTCTTGTATAATAGTCCTAATCCATCCATTGACTAGTTTAACCCCACGACTGTTATTTGGATACCTCTTTGTTTAATAAAGTCCTTGATTTGGGTTGATTCAGTAGAAAGCAGCAGATCTCTTCCTGGACCATGGAACCAGGAGAGATGTACTGCTTAAAAGTCACATATGCTGCTCTTCATTCTCTAGTTAAGCTATAAAAACAAAGCAAAAAAAGGGTGATGTTATAGTTAATGTAATATTTTGTTCTTGGATAGTAATCTGGTAAAAACTCTAAAGTCTCTTTGAAGAAGTTAATGTGATTTGTTAAGAAGTTTATGGAAGGAAGGAATTGATTAAAATGACCATTTGATGTATTCTTCAAAGTGAGCCAAATGAAAGACTCAAACCTCAATCAGCCTAAAATAGTACATATTTATAAATAAAAAAAAAATATATCTATTTAAAAATATTTTACTCGTCAAACATTTAAAAAAAAAAAAAAAAGCAAAAACATCCTTATTAACCTGGCTTCTAATATTTGTTACAAAACTATTTTTCTGTGTGACCAATTAAATCACTATTTAAAATTGCTAATTGCTATTATCTAAGATATTTAAGTTAATAATTATTTTGGACAATTTTAATTTATAATTTTGAAATCATGATCACAGCACAGTGAAATTAGAGGGGAGGTATGCTATTTCTAGATGGTAAAAATATAAATTTCTCATGTTGCGCACTAATAATAATTATAAATATAACAATCAGAAAGTCAAAGGATAGGTGGTCATTGGTTCTGCAACTTCGGTTTGCTAATTAGAGAATTTATTTCATTTTGATTCTATCAAGTTTCTTTAAAATTATAATGATTACCTTTGATATTAATTATTTTTGTGGCTAGTTTGATTGAGTAGAGATAATCTAGTGACTGGAGAATTTTGACCTAATTTCGATTATTGGTTATTGCCATTTGGTTTTTCTTGTATCATTAAATGCCATTGAAAACAATGTATTAATGTCATACAAGATTTCTTTTTTTTTTTTTTTTTTTT
>NC_068986.1:1280277-1283034 GCF_001194135.2 Octopus bimaculoides
TATATATATATATATATATATATATATATATATATATATATATGTATTTTCTATCTCATCATCTTCATTTTAATGTCTACTTTTCCATGCTTGCATGTATTAGATGGAAGAGGGCTTCTGCAAATTTTCCATCTGCTAAACTTCACCAACGTGATATTGGTGAACTAAGAGGTTATAGTTTAAGATACTTGCCCAAAGTTCCACACACAGGGATCAAATACTGAACAACATGTCTGTAAAGTAAATTTATTCGCTACATAACCACAACTGCTTCTGTAAATATAAACCTTGCAACTATGTAGAAAACAATGATATTAAACGATGATGATGATGATGATGATGATTGCGAGAGGTTAAAGAATTTCACTGTAAACATTTAGTTCAAGTTACCCTTTATCCTATAGCTAAGCCATAAAAAAACAAAAACAATAAAGATAGTGACGTAGTTTATCTATTTTATTCTTTTAAAAATTCATAGGACTTCTATTGGTCAATGTTGACCATGCATCTGCACATGTATGTGTAGGCCTATGCAAGTATTTTTAGGAAAACTAGTAGTGGCCCATACATACCAAGCTCCATTGTCCATCTCACCAATGTTTATCCCAGGGAAAGGTTGTTAACTTGGATTAGTACAGCTTGGTTCCAATGTCATCACCGTTGTTATCAGAACACAAAAGCTGAAACAGCTACTGCAAGACACCAATCCACTGCCCTAGATTGGCACTTCTTTTTTATCAACCAACCTCGAAAGGATGAAAAGCAGAATTGACCTTGGCAGGATTTAAAACCAGATTACTCTTTCAATTCATTGCTTTTTTGAAAAATTGTAGTTTCAATAATTCCATATTTTTGATTTTGTCTATATAAAAATAGATGTAATATTTTATTTTATTTTCCGTAGTATGCTACTTAGTAGCTCCAGTTCTCTGTGGCTACTGGAATTGTTGAGTATATAAACAGATTGGCTGCTTGTTTCTCTGGGATTGGCCAAATTGATGTAAATACCGCTGATGAGAGTTCAAAAAGGTTCCAAAATCAATTAAGACTATTCATAATTTTTTTTCAGTCTATGGAGAAATAGCTAAATTAGTTCTGCTTTTATATCTACCACCTTGGTTGAATGTATTAGTAATATTGAAATTTTACTTTACAGGTCTGTGAATATGCAAATGAACAATGGCGCTACTCCTGCATATTTAGCAAGTCAAGAAAGGAAGCTGGACATCCTCAAGTACATTGTTACCGAAGCAAAAGGATCCTTAAAGATAACTGCTTTTGATGGAATGTCTTGTTTACATGCTTCATCACAAATGGGACATTTAGATATCATCAAATGGCTAGTAAGTAACATTTTACCCATTTTGTGTAGAACAAAGTAAACATCTGCGTTTGATTGCTTTGATTGAAACATACCAAATGCCAAAGTACTATGTTGATGGGAAAAAAAGTCATTTAATTAGTGTTCCAGTCATGTCCGCCCTGTCTATATTGTGAGCATGCTGTTTAATTGTTTAAAACTTAAAATATACAGTTTGAAGTACTCTTGCTGTATCACTTCAGTTTTGCTTTTAATAACAACTGTGTATTCTATCTAATTGATATTACATGAAAAGTTAATGATGATAGCCATATTAAAATGTGCTGTAATCTTGAAAATGATAATATTTTTATAATATGTTAGATGAAAACAATCCTGTAATGGGATAACAATTGATAGCATTTGAATAATGTATGACAAAAAAAATCCACTAAATGACACTAAAAGATGTTTTGTTATTTCAAGATATTTTCATTAGCCAGGCATTTTTTGCCATTTTTCTTCCGAGAAGATCATGGCTATAATAAATCTGTAATGGCTACTGTTCAATTGGTAGGGTTGGCTCTGACAGAGCAGAATTATGGACAGGAAATTATGACAACTGGTTTAACCTCATCACCTAGTGCTTCAGTGCTTTTAATAGAGTCCATTCTATACTAGTATTCAGGTTAGGTCTTTGGAACAAGGATAACTTTGCCACTTTCCCCCAGCAGCCCTGGAAGGAGTCATGAGTACTGCCCCTCCTCCTCTTCTTAGAAAACCTTTTAAAAATCAATTCAAACACATTGATAATCGACAGATGAAGAACATCGGTTACAGTGCGGTCCTATTTTTATCCTAGACTATACTTAACATTACTTTTTTCTCTCTGATACAAGTAACATACATACATACATACATTAATGCATGTGTGTTTGTTTGTATAATATATAAGTACTATCATTGGTAAAGGTCCTGATGAACTGAGTTTGTCACACCCTTTCAATTTCTTATGTGTTAGGCCATAATCAGTACAATTTAGATGGACAATATATTTCAGGTTGACATGCCTTTAATTTCTGTTATGTACAGTAGTACTCTCAAAACACAATGTGACATATATTCACTTTTTTAAAATGAATTTATAACAAGGTATAGTTAAGAAGTTGAGGTGTGTGGTTTGGAATTTGGTCTCACCTTTGTGGTAACATTTTAAACAAGTGTTTTCTATCATGGCAGAATCTCTGTGGAAGTCTGTTGTTTATGTGTGAACAAGTGAGTGAACAAATCATAGAAAGTAGCACTCAGCATCTTTGGTTAGAGTTACACACATTTGATAACAGTTTGTCTCTGAAAATATGATAAGGTAGACATGTCTTGTGCCTATGAAACTTTAAGTGATGTATAGCTGAGTCAAACACACACACACACACACACACACACACACACACACACAC
>NC_068986.1:1283149-1296330 GCF_001194135.2 Octopus bimaculoides
TATATATATATATATATATATATATATATATATATATATTAGGTATATAGGTATATGAACCTCTCAAGGCACAGCTTAATTTGACTATCCAAGGATAATAATAATGAAAGTGTTTTAAAAGTAATTAGGAATTATTTGGTCACTATGACCAATGTCTATGTGAAATAAATAAACAAAGACAATTAATCTCAAATATATCCATATAAAGAAAATATGCATATATTTACCTAATGGTAACATTCAGGAACCTCTAGATGTTTCTGTAACTTCTCTCTTCTTCCAGTGGTGTAAAAAGAGACAGGTGGCTATGAAACATTTCTATAAATCATTTCGTGTAGCAAAAATATATTGTGATATTTAGATATTTAGTGACATCCCTTTCCACTAAGGTAGACTTAGCCAATCAATAAATAGACATTGCTAAAATAAATACCTGATTAAGAACAGGAGTTGATATAATTGACTAAAACCAATGAAATCAGTGCCCCGTAATGACTACAGCTTAAATGCTGAAACCAGTAAAAGAATTAGATAATCTATTTATGTAGCTCTGTTTTGTCATTTATGACTCATTTTTGTTTTATTCATGATTATTTTGGCATTTCTTGACAAAAGTTGTTCCTGGATATTTTCAGTTAATTTTGGAATAAAAAATAACATTAAAATCTTTCCTTGTTGTTGGCTCATAACCTAAAATAAATTTACTTAACTCTGCTCAGTTTAATTTAGATGATAAAGCAGTAGTAGTTCTACACTAAAAATATTTGTTTGTGTTTTCCTTCTCTTCTCTTCCACTTACTTTTTTCTCTTCCTCCTTCTCTTCATTTCGTTTTCCTTTCTTTTCATTTTTTTTTTTTTGTCTTTGTCATTTTTTTTTATCTTCATTATTTATCATCAATTTTTAAAAATTATTGTATAGTTTCTTCTGTGGTTAATCATGATGTAAATTATATTTAGTATGATGTTACTTGTTAGCCATATAAGTGTATGTATGCATGATAACATAGTAATATGATGACAAATGTGCAGCAAAAAAAGTCTTTTATTTTCCTAAGTATTATTTCAAAACTTTTGGGCTTTTGAAAGGAATTCTTGGTTTTGTTAACCTTAAAATATTACACTGTCCCCTTCTTTACTGTCCTTTAGAAAAATGGTAAAAGCAGAAGTAGATAAAAAAATTCTCAAATTATCTTAATCCTTCCATGTCCTCAGCTTTTTGAATATCTGTGAACCAACAAGAAAACAACAAGGGATTTAATGGTCAATTTCCCTGCTAAAACAAGGGTTAGCTGTGCAGGCCCTTTGACAGATCTCTCTATTTTACCTTATCCTCTCCACCCCTTTGCCTTCATTCCTTCTTCCATCATCTTTAGTTATGTTTTCTCTTGGTCTTCACTCCTACTTCTTTCCACATTCATTCCCGACACTTTTTCTCGGTCATTTTCATCCCTCCTCAGCACATGATCCAGGCATTTCATCCCATTACTCTTTGCAACATCTATCACTAGCTCTATTCCGATCATTCTCTCCAATTCATTGTTTGCCCTCCCTTCTCAGCCAAACCCTCTTCGTCCATTGAATCGTTCTCATTTACATTCTATGGTGCCCCTCATTCGTTACACATGTCTCACTCCCATAAATCATAGCATTTCTTGCACATGTGTGTCTGTCTGTTTGTCTGTCCCCTACCACCACTTGAAAATCAGTGTTAGTGTGTTTAAATTTAGAACTGTATAGTGTGTTTATGTTCCCATAACTTGGCAGTTCAACAAAAGAGACTGATAAAATAAGTACCAAGATTTAAAAAAAAAAGTACTGGGGTCAATTCACTTATGGGTTAACTATCAGATCTTGAATTTGCCCTTCTACATTGCAAAATTTGCCTTAGGAATCTGTATGTATCCCAGACTGACAAAGTTGATGCAGTTTTGTTTTGTTTTGTTTTTCTGGAACAACTGAAAGTTAATTACAGGTAGGACATAGACAGGAAGTAATTCCAGAGGTTTAAATATGGGGGATGAAAGATTGGATGAAGTAATTAGTGTAAGGATAGGTGAGAAGACAGGAGGGAAGTGAGATGAGTGAGTCAGGTGGGCATGAGTGGAAGTGGAAATTTTGTACCACTTCCACAAATTTAATTAGCTCTGATGAATTGAGACTTTTGTAGTCAAGGCATAAAAAGCAGGGTGGAGGGATTATATGTAGGGCAAAATTTGGAGTGTGTTGGCACCATGCAAATCAGTCAGGTGACCCTTTTCTGGTTGCAGTCTAGGATAGTCATGTGTGCAGCAGCAGCAGCAGCAGTAGCAACAGCAGTAGTAGCAGCAGCACTGTCCCAGATGTGGGAGTAATATTCTTGTGTGGGTTTTACTCGAATCTTAAAGTTAGCAGCTGTTGAGACATGAAATATTTTCTACCCCTAAAGAGAAAGGTCAATCTTTGGGATGCAGTTTTGCTATGTCATGAATATGAGATCACCAGGACCATTGATAATTGAGAAGGGGTATATGTGCAAAATATTGCAATACTTGTTAAATATTTGCCAATACTAAATCCTCTGCTTCTACATTTTAAGTTGAAGATCTGCTGTAGTTGGCATAAGCTTTCATCTGTGTTTGATTGATAAATAATGAATTAATTCAATCGCCTGTCTCCTTTTCTCATTAATCTGGTATCTCGTGCCACTCTCTCATGAAATTGTAGCATTGTGCCAGATCATTTTTATATCTGCTTTTCCATGCTAGCATGGGTTAGGGTGGGAGTTTTGGGGGCAATGTTTACAGCTGGATGTCCTTCCTGACACCAATCCTTTTAATCACTTCTTATGATACACAGGCATATGGTGCATTATAAAACCTGGGATTCACACAGTATAAAAATACAATCAATATTGCTTATAATTTTACATATTATAATTTAATTCATTTATTGTCATTTCTTGGCTGTAATACGTTTTATTATTATGCTCTGCTGACATTCCAGATATTTCCAGTTTTAATGACTTCTTTCTTATGTTTGCAACTCTTCAGAAATTCTTTTATGAAAGTAAGCCATTAATGTCAACTTTTTCGTTTTAGGTGGAAGAAGCCAAAGCTGACCCAAACGAAAGGGATTTTGATGGTGCTACACCTTTACACTTTGCAGCCAGCTGTGGTCAAGCCAAAGTTGTTGAATGGCTTTTGCAGTCAGGCGGAGCAACAATTTCCATGGATAAAACTGGAGCTACTCCATTACATAATGCAGCTGAAATTGGCCAGTTGCAGGTAGATTCAACTATTTATTAATTCACGGTGGGGTTGTAGAGTTGTCTAACAAGTGACTTGATCTGAGAGTTTGAGTTGAAATGGAAGCAATTGCATCATGGAAGAGTCATTTTAATCATTTTATATATTAAAAAAAAATGTGAAATTCGCTTTTCATTTATCTTTTGATATAGTTCCTCACACCTCAAGAAATCAGAGAAAAATGAATTTAGCAATAATTGTTTGTTTTTAGTGACTAGAATTACTTTTCCATGATGTAATTGTTATTTACTAATAATTTTTATAATGAAACTGAATAAATGATTATTTATTTGATGTGTATTAATTCAGTAAATGCCATTTCAATCCTGAGAATCACACGTCTTTGAAATAAGTTAGATCAAATTGCTTTCCAGGTTGTCTGTTATAGCATACAATATGGTACATCCATTCTCCGTGAAGGGGAGAAAGGATTGTTTTGAGAAATGTGAATGTACCATATTTTATAACATTAATGATAGAAAAGGAATTACTGCTTTCATATGAACGAGTCTATGTTGTGCGAAATATCCATTACCAAATTGATCACTAGTGGATGGTTTATTAGTAAAATGCAGTGCAATGAACAGCAAGTTTATCTCTCTGTTGCACAGACAGAGATGGGATGACGCCTTAAAGGCAAAGCAAGATGAAAATTTCCACCAAAACTAATCTTGAACTTGAAATTACTCTATTAGAAATACTTACTGATCTAACTTCTGTATTTATGGTCATCATAATATTGATCTTTGGCTGCCATTGTTTTGATGCAAATGGATTTTCTAAAAGGCTTTGTACTATGTATGAATACATCTCAGATAGGGAAAATGGTAGAATAAATAAGAAATGTTATCTATTGATTTATCAGTTGTCATCATTTTACTCTCTTTTGCTCTGAAATATTAAAGTCATTGATTTGGTGACACCCATTAGCCATCTTAATAATACAGACAGTGAACTGGCAGAATCATAAGCACATTGGATAAAATGCTTTGTAGTATTTGTTCTGGCTCCCTGCAGTCTGAGTTCAGATCCCACCAAGGTCAACTCTGCTTGCCATCTATCCAAGTGTGATAAGGAGCAATGGATTGATGAGATTGTTTGAACATCAGATGGAATACTTTGTTTCCATCTGCTTCCATTCTGTTTCCATTCTGAGTCCAGATTCCACTTAGGTGATTCAATTCTCACCACTGGCTGTGTTATCCACCTTTCACTGGATAAGAGCATGTGTCAAAGTAGATAATGACTGACTGCATTCAGACTGGCTATCTATTGCTTCAGCACATTTGTGCTATAGATACAGGGACTTTGAAGACAAACCACTCCGGGGATCAACTCGTAACTTCTTTCTCCTGACACATCAAACTCACAAATAAGGCTTCAGAGTTTCAGAAATTTCAGAAACATTCTCAACACTAAGGACACACTGCTACTGCCAATGGAAAAGAATTGCTGGTGCCAGTGGTATAATGGTCTAAAAACTTAATGGTTTCTGCTGCTGTTGTCTCTTGCATTTGCTTCGTTTCATGTCAGTTCTGTTTGAACAACCCAGAATCAAATGCCTTCCTGTTGTCACAGTCCTGTTTTCTTGCATTTCTTGGACTATGTTGCACAATTTTTCTGTTTTTTGTTTGTTTGTTTTGTTTTATAAGATGGTAGGGTGTGTTTTGAAGTAGATTTCATTACTATTTCTAGCAGGTTGAGTAATCTTATAGAAGCTCATAGGTTGTATTAACTTGTAATTGTTTCCCATATGGAAGGAAAATGAAGTTCAACTATAGAGTTTTTAAATAATGGTGTTGAAAAAGACATAGTTTTTGAATTATATAGAAGCTAATACTATAGTCATTTTGTTTTTGAAAATAGTTGTCATATCTTTGTAAAAATCTTGAGATTTCTTTCCAAAGCTAAGGTTTCTGATTTGATAGCTTGTGTTAAAATATTTGCATTGCAGCCCCATGCTTCTGGGTTCAGTTTTACTTTACAGTACCTTGTGAAAATATTTGTTTTCTACTGTACATCTTTGGGTTGACCATTGCCTTATGACTAGAAATGTGCAGAAGTCCATTATGCATGTGCATGTGTGTGCATGCGTGTGCATCATCATTCTCTGTCTCCCACTATTCCCTTCTTGTCACTCATTATTGACTTATGTCACTCTTATTCTCTTATCAACACCCATTTTCATCACAGTCTCTCATGTTACACTCTCCTCTACCACTCATTGTTAACATCCATCACTAATTCTCTCTCTCTCTCACTTTCTTTTATCACTCTCTCTTCTATCATCCAGTCTCCTTCTGATCACTTTCCCTTTGCTGATGCTGCTCTGTTCAATCTCCTTACCAACAACCATCATATAGCTGTGTGTCACTTCTTAGTGTATTCTTTCTACCATGCTCTCATTCTGGTTACTGTTTCATAATTCTTTTTTTTTTTAATTTTCTGAGAACAAGACCATCCTCTGATAGTAGTAAATGAATGGAAACAGTATAAAGAGGACTCTTTAGTGCTGTCGGGGTCAAGGGAATTGCTAATGTGCTTAATGCTCCTAGTATTTTCTGTAAAATGGAAGGGCATATAGAAAGGACAGCTAACAAGAGAAAGCATTCCAAAAATATAAAATATGAGCAAGATGTGGTCCCTGAACTAACTAGGAGGGCACTAGGAAAAGAAGAAAACTAACTTGATCTTTGATAAATCATCTGATGCCATATTCTCATGCCAGCAAGGAAAAGCAAACATAAAAGGATATTGATAATGATAGTAATGATGCTGCTACTGATGATGATGGTGACAGTGATGAAAATGATGAAGTATTATACAAAAATGTCAAATTAATTATGTTAGAAATTATCTAAAACTATTAGCATTTAATTTAAATATATTAACATTTAATTTAAATATATTAACTCAACTGTGAAATCTGTCATTTACTAATTCTTGAAAATTATCCAAAACTTAGAGGAATTGACTAAAATACTTAACTTTTTTTTAATCATTAATTGGTACATTAAGCCAATGTTTGGGATGGATTAATATTAAGGTCATTATATAAAATTATGAGGGAAAGTTTTAATGGAAATATGAATTTTTTTAAATGTGTAGTTTTTGTATTGCGGAATTGAAGGTGATCTTTGACAGACTGGCACTAAAATGGTTAAACAAATCGTTTTACTCTATCTCTCATTACATATTCCTCAAATGTGGATATTTTAAATGTACTTATTCAATCAATCTCTTTTACCAAACTGCTAAGTTTCAGGGACATTAACACACCAACACCGGTTGTCAGGTGGTGGAAGTGGATACACATGCACACACAAACATATGTATGAATATATGTATGTATATGATGGGCTTCTTTCAGTTTCCATCTACCAAATCCACTCACAAGACTTTGGTTGGCCTAAGGCTATAGTAGAAGACACTTGCCCAAGGTGCTATGCAGTGGGAATGAACCCGGAACCATGTGGTTGGGAAGCAAACTTATTACCACATATCAATGCCTGTTTAAATACTTCATTTCTTAGAAAGACGTGACCCTTTTAAACACCCTGCACCTCCATCGTTGCAGTATCTCCTTGATGTTTGCCATGGTTTTACATATACCCCACTCCCATCTCTCTATCTCTCTCTTATTCCTTCAATATACCAAAACACCAGACAAAACTATTCAATTAACCAACAGATATTACTTCATAAATATTTAGTCTGTGTTCTTTCATGGTAATAACTTTTAAAATTCAGAATTCTAGTCAAACCAGACAAAAATATGCTTTACTTTACAATCAATATTCTACCAATCCCTCATCTCCAATATTATGCACTTTTTCTATCCATTTTAATTTAGATTAATCTGTAAAGAGGTTTTTAAAATTCAATAAATTGCATCAATCAGTTAACTTTTATATTTCCAGTGGGCCTCTATTACCAAACAGATATCATTGTTTTCCTTCTCCTCATCTTCTTTGTCCTCCTCCTCATCGATGTCATCAATGTCGTCATCATCTTATCACAGTTTTGCCAAGTTGGTAGCATGGTGTACATAGGCCATATAGCATATTCTATCATTTGATGCACAATAAAGATAAAACTGCCATTTTCTGCTGCTGAGTTTGACATTTTTTGGTGGTGGTGGTTGTGGCGGTGGTGACAGCAGTGGCGGTGGCGGCAGCGGTGGTGTGGCTTTTATAGCTTGATGTCCTTATCATGAACCATTTTACAGCATATTTTGGATGCTTTTTATCATATTCTTGAACTCAGAGTGATGGTACATGGCCTAGTGGTTAAGGTTTTCTGTTCATAATTATTAGATCATGGCTTTAATTCCTGAACCAGGTTGTGCATTGTGTTGTCGAGCAAAGACTTTGTTTCATCTTGCTCCAGTCCACTCACATGTAAATGAATAACTCTGCAATGGACTGTGGCATTGAGTCATCCAGGCCTTGGTGTTAAAGTGATAATAAACAGGCAGCGTGTGTCTATTCACTTTTTTCAGTGCACGTGGATTTTGTGAGCGATAAATGAGGAGAGGCTTCAGTTTATATCCAGCGGCATTTCCACCCAACAACAATGTTATTCTATCCTTGAAAGCTTTAAAACCAGGCATAGTTTTTGCTTCCTTGCGGATGTATGGTCTCTCAGGCATTTTCTTCCGCCACAGCCCAGTTTCATCCACATTAAATATTTGTTCTGGACGAAAGCCACTATCGACGATCATTTTGTCGAAATCTTGAACGAGCTTCTCTGCTCCTTCCACATCGGCGCTCGCTGCCCCACCGCTGATGCTACGATTATGCAGATTAATTCTCGAACAAAATCATTGAAACCAGCCATGGTTTGCCGTAAATGTCTCAGTTGATTCTTCTTCCTGTTGCTCCTCCAGTGTGGTGACAATACTGCCTGCCTTTGCTTGGATAGTGAGAAGGCTCATCAGAATTCATTTTTGAATCTGATCCTCAATCCAGATTGCCAGCAACTTTTCCATCTCGTGAATGAGACCTTTCCGATGTCTTGTGATGCATGCTTTAAAGCCTGTCGAACTTCTGGCTGCCTCCTTCACTTTCGCTTTATCCTTCAAAATAGTAGAGATGGTAGAATGTGCCAGGCCCGTATCGTCTGCGCTAGCTCTCACCTTTTTCCCGCCTTCGTAGTCTGTAATGATTTTCATTTTTGTGTCAAGGTGAATAGCTCTCCGTTGTTTCTTGGCGCTTCCTACTGCAGGTGAAGATGTATTCTTCCTCTTTGGAGGCATCTTGTAGTATGGGGTGCAAGAGATAATGGAAAAAAGAGATGAAATAGTAATATCGGTACAGAGAGCGTCACTGTGTTGCCTGGCTGACCACAGGCGGGAGAATGAGAGAGCGAGCGTGTCGGTGGGTGAAGCTGGGTGCTCGGGATGCACTGCCATCATGACGGCAGTTCTCGTACAGCGCACAATACGACAGTCAAAGTTTCTAAGTTTTTATATTTTGTAAAATATGTAACAATGGCTCATAAAGTTTGTCGTAACTCCGAGTGGTCGTTAAATAGGTAGGTCGTTAAATGAGGACAGTCTGTAGTTGGATTTGCTTTGAGTGCTAGATTCATAATTAGGTCACCTTCACAATAGTTGAGAAGCTAAAATGGCTTTTAATTAACAAGAGAGTCAGCAATGATATTTTCACCTGGTCAGGTATAAAAGTTGTCTAGTTAGGAGACAAGAGATTAGAGAATTATGTGTGTACATATATAGTCTCCTTTCTTTGTTCATGGACACAATGCACCACCCAGTCTAGAAATTGAACCCATGATCTAATAATCATGAGCTGAACATCCTAACCACAAGGCCACAATATTGTGAAAGGACTTCACAATATCAAAACTGTTTGCTTTAGTTTAAAGCACATTGTTTCTCTTAAACCTCTGCCATAAATTAAGACCATAATGTTACAGCATTAGTAGAAGCTGATCTCAATTATTGTAGAAAGAAGAGAGCTGGGTGGAATATTTTGGCCAGATAAAGCAGATTTAAACGTTAAAAGCGGGTGTATGTGAAATTTGGCTGCTCTCTCTAGCAAGTCAGATGACCACTTCACTTACTAATGGAAACCCTCTCACTAGTTTGCGGAAAAGCCATGGCTTATCCTGAGTTTTGTGCTCTATAAATCTTAGGATGCAAATTTATATATAAACCATTATCTTAATTACATATATTTGTGATATAATAAATTAATAAAGCACATTGAATTACTCATTAGTTTATCACAATCGTTCACAGTTTTGATTTTGTTGTTTAAGTTTATGAGCAATAAATTGATTATATTTCTACTGAGAATCACTAGTTCATCATTTTTTGTGTGAATTCATTTCAGCACAAAAGTAGCAGTCGAATTGTTCACAATTTGTGAATAAATATTTTGTACCCTGAAGTCAATTTTTTTTTTTAGGATTACATTATTTATTTTATAAACAATAATCATAAAAGGACTTTACAACATTTAAATTGTTTGCTTTTGTTTAAAACACATTATTTCTTCTAAACCTCTGCCATAAATTTACAACATTAATACAAGATCTTCATTGATTATAGTAGAAAAGGGCTGTTTCATTTTTTTGTTATTTAACTCCAGGTCAACCCTGATTAAATACACCTATAATGGGATGGTCACGCTATTCCAATTGTGGCCATCCTATCTTTTCCCTATATGTAAGGAATGCAAGGCCATATTATCTTGCATCCCCCACTTTTTTTCAAGAGAATAAGACATGATTTCAGAGACTTAGCTGTTATTTGTAGCAGGTCAAATTATATGTTAGTGTTATTTAGTCCCAAATCAATCTTCAAAGGCTTCTAACCTATGACCAAAGACATTCTTATTGTGACCACCCTGTTTTTTTTATGGTTATGTAGAACAACATTGTCTTATGAGCCCTTTCCTTACTTAAAATGGTAAGGTGTGAGTTAACCCTTTAGCGTTCAGGTTGCTCTGTAAAATGTAGTGCTTGTTTATTCACTTTGTTTTGAATTAATCATGTATTATTTTGTAGCCAGTGAAGGCATGTGGCTTAGTGGTTAGGCTATTTGGCTTGTGGTCATGAGTTCAATTCCTGGTGACTTGTATCCTTGAGCAAGATAATTATCTCATTTTGCTCCAGTCCACACAGCTGACAAAAATGAGTAGTACCTGTATTTCAAGAGCCAGCCTTGTCACACTTTGTGTCACACTGAACTCCCCTGAGAACTACGTTAAGAGTATATGTGTCTGTGTATGAGGAGGCTGTTCCGTTGATCAGATTAACTGAAACCTTTGTCGCCGGAACCAGTGGAGTGTCATTTTGTAGCCCAAAGATTTTAATGATGCGTTTGTTTATTTTTAGAATGACGTTGTAGGATAGATGTGAGAGGCTGGATCTGGCCAGTTTGAACATGATACAGGTTGACTATTTGGGTTGGGTATGACCGGTTTAAACGCTAAAGGGTTAAATGAAATTTAGCTGCTTTCTCTAGCAGGTCAGATAACCACTTTGAAGTTACCTTGTCAGCTTAATAAATTATTGTGTAAGTGTGGAAGTTGGTGGTGATGGTAGTGTGTGGGTGTGCATGTGTGGAATGGGAGGGTGGTGTGTTTGCGTGTGTGTGCAGTGGGGGTGACTGAATGATTGTGTGTGGGTGTACAATAGTTTAATCCCTCCTCGAATGCTATAATAAGTATATTGTGTTGACTATACCTATAAAACATCTTTTTAATGTCATTAATCACACATTTTATTTTTATTCCTCTGTTTGACACATTAAACATATAATTACTTAGAATGCACATGCTCTTATAGACTTGTGTACATCTTATAATAGCATCCAGAAATCTCGTATATCCACAATATAAATATAAAACTACCCTAACTGGTTTGTTTTGCTTCTTAAGCATTTAATCTACAAAATCTTTTATCTTTTACTTGTTTTATTCACTGGACTGTGGTTATACTGGGGCACCATCTTGAAGGGGGTTTTAGTTGAACAAATCGACCCTAGTACTTATTTTTTAAAGTTTGCTACTTATTCTATTGGTCTCTTTTTGCTGAACTGCTAAGTTACGGGAATGTAAATAAACAAACATCAATTGTCAAGTGGTTGTTGGAGACAAAGACACACACACACACACACACACACACACACACACATATTCTTTCCATTTTTATCTACCAAATCCACTTAGAAGGCTTTGGTTGGCCCAAAGCTATAGCAGAAAACACCTGCCCAATGTGCCACATGGTGGAACTGAACCCAAAACTATGTGATTGGGAAACAAACTTCTTACCATACAGCCATGCCCACACCTTTATACTTAATATTTTAACAGCTTCGGTAGTTAAATCAACATTTGTTTATATTAATATGGTACTGTTGAGGTTTTAGGGTTAAAGCAGAGGTTCTGTATGGATAATGTTTTTGAACTGCAGCATACAAGTGATACATTGTTGAGCCATTTAAAAATTATTGCTTAGAAAAAACATAAAAATAGAAGCTAATCAGAAAAAAAAATAATACTCAACTTCGGTGTTAAAGCTGTTATCAATTATATAGAATTATTATTAAGAATCTTAACAAGACTGCTTTTTGTACTTGAATGAATTAACTCATAATGATAATTAACATGCACTTGATTGCTGTTAATTTAATTTTGATAGGGGTATATGTTTGGCTGTGTGTTTAACAAACTTGTTTGCAAACATGTGGCTGGTTCTAGGTTCAATCCTATTAGATTATGACTTCTTGGGGCAAGTATCACCTGCTATAGTCTCAGGCTAACTAATGCCTTATGAGTGACAATTGTTAGAAAGTTTCTGTAGACAACAACATAAGCTGGGCTACTTACATAAACAGTAAAGTCGACATGGCCTGCAGAATGTACTCCTGGATTCTCAGAACTATTTTGTCAAGAGACATCCATACTATTATCCTTCTCTTCTCCTCTTTTGCCCAACCCCACTTTGAATATTGTCGTTCACTGTGGTCTCCCCACAGGAAACAAAGCATCATGAAAGTTGAAGCACCCCAAAGGTTAGTTGCGATAAAGATAGATGGCATGGCAGGCCTTGACAACTGGGATCGATTGGAAAAGCTCACTGTTGCCATGAGCATTCTTCAGTGTTACAGTGAGCTGCACATCATCTGCATGATGTGCAAAACGTTCCACCAGCCTTGCCCAAATGATGTTGGCATCACCTTTAAGGTACACCTAAGGCTTGGGTCCTGTGCTATCCATCTACAACATAAATCACACCCGCATCTCATGACAACAGTATGGCACAATTATTTCACCTCGGTTAGCCCTGCTCACTTTAACATTATATCAAAACACATTAAGACAGAAACCGACCCCATAAAGTTCAAGATGTGTTTGAACAAATTCCTTCAAGAAATCCTGGATAAACCTCCTCCACCTGGATATGTCTCCGTAAAGAATAACTCTCTACTTGAATGAACCATGGTGTTTGAATCCTGATTGGAATGACTTTGCCAGGTGGTGCTATTAAGTTAGACATGGCCTAGGTCAATATTGGCTGAAAACTATCAAAGTATATATCATCATCATCATCGTTTAACGTCCGCTTTCCATGCTAGCATGGGTTGGACGACTCGACTGAGGACTGGTGAAACCGGATGGCAACACCAGGTTCCAATCTAAATTTGGCAGAGTTTCCACAGCTGGATGCCCTTCCTAACGCCAACCACTCAGAGAGTGTAGTAGGTGCTTTTACATGTCACCTGCACGAAGGCCAGTCAGGCGATACTGGCAACGGCCACGCTCGAAATGGTGTCTTTTATGTGCCCCCCGCACAAGCCAGTCCAGGGGCACTGGCAACGATCTCGCTCGAAAATCCTACGGAAGCCAGTCAGGCGGTACTGGCAAC
>NC_068986.1:1297701-1302945 GCF_001194135.2 Octopus bimaculoides
ATATATATATATATATATATATAATGTATATTTAGCAGAATCAACAGAGTGACTCATAGGCCAAAATTTCTGTGCATTAGCAGTTACAAAGTTTGGTAAGTGCTATACTTATGTTTTGAGGTCTATTTTTCCTATTTTCATCACCAAACCTATTCGAGGAATTAGCTTTGTCCTACGTGTGAATTTTCCATTTGTTGTGTTTCTATTTAAATCTTTGGAACATATTTGTATATAGGTGAAATAGCACAAATTGAGCAAGGGCAATGAAAGACTGATTGACAACGTCAGAGGTTACAACAGGTGGGCAAATTTTTTGAAAAGTGATAGAGAAAATGTAATCTCATGCACCCACAAACATACATAAAAAAAAAAAATTACAAGTTGTGCGCAAGGACATTATCAGCAAGAGAACAAAAACGAAAATGTAGAAAGGAAAAGAAGTGAAGTGACATTTCATGTAAACCTTTTATCAAAATAGAGTGAAGTACAAGATAATAGAAATAAAAAAAGACACTATATTACACATGTGCATGCACACAAGCACATACCATTTATATGTTTATGTGTGTGCATGTGTCTCTGTGTGTATGCGTGTGTTGTGGGAGAAGCTCAGAGGAAACTTTTTAGTAAGAGTTATGTCCCTTGATTAGGGATCTGCCTGTACCATCACTGTGTATGAGATAAATACCTGTTGAGTGGGGTTGGGATCTGGGGTGTGGGTAGGATGGTTTTGATATGTATGGAGGTCAGAAGTGGGGATGAAGGAGAGAGATTAGTCAATCTTAAAATCATATATAAACCTGTATGTTTATGTGTATGAGTGTGTTTGTATGTCATAAGTTGAGTACACAAGTATTGTACTGAATCCTCAGACTGATGATGGGAGGTGCTGATGGTGGCAAATCTGAAACTTATGTTCATGATATATGTCTGCCAGTATCCAAATGCATATCTCTAATCATAAGGGCTTGGAAAATTTGGCTTTTACTCTTTAGGTAAGTAGCCAGGTGATGAGAATTCTTAAGTATGATTCTTTTCTTGCCAAGCAGAGTCTACTATTATTATTGAAATAACCCTTACACCTTTCCGGTACTCTCCACTTGATGCTGTAATCTATGGCACTTACATTCAATGACCATATATGCCTAGCTAGGGCTATGAAAACTCACATCTGGTTTGTAAAAGAAGATTTGTGGATGTTAAATCGAATTCTGAAGGGACCTTCTGTCATGCCCACATATTTCCACCCATCCATATGTCTGTTGGAATCCTTGATATCACTTGTGCCTAATATACAATGGTTTCTGTGTTGCATTGGTATCAAGTAGACATGCTGTGTTGCTTCTGGCTTAACATCCTACCTCTGTCTCAAGTATGGGCCTACTTACTAAGATTTTTTTAATACTAGGTGCACAACCGAAAGAGTTTCTTAAGCTATGTGTTTAAAGAAAGTGTTTACTAATTAAGAAGGATCTTATCTACACAAGTTTTTACCTTCAGGAAGAATTGGGATTTGAACCACAAAATTTTCTGGTGGCATTTTCTCTTGGTGAGGTTAGGGTCGGTTGTATAGTTAATCTTATCCTTAAATTTGCGAGTTGCCAGGGCCTCATAATATGGAGCTGTGATATCAAAAATTTCTTCACCCAAAAACAGGCTGAAGATTTTTCTGCTGGACCTCTTAATCAGGTTCCTTAACACTATGGCTGGAAAACAGGAAGCTGTATTAACATATTCTAATCTTTCATTTGGTTTCCTAAAGGTTTTTTAAGCACTAGTGTTTAAGTTTAAGGTCACATCAAGGAAATCAACCCCCTTCAAGCTGGTTTCTATTGTGACCATGAGTTCCAGGATTGAGGGCGTTGGTTAGGTCTTACCTAAGCATATTGAGTGTGGCCTTTCACCCCTATTAATATTACTAAAGTATCATTTCTGTATAGACCAAAACTAGCTGAGGAGAATTGTTTATTTTGTAAACCCAGAATAAAAATACCAATATGGTCACATACATCAGCACTGTCAAAAGTCTCCACTGCAACATCAAAGGAGTCTTAGGGTCAGTTTGCCAGACCAAGATCAACCTGTTGTTGAAGAGAAACTTTTTCTAGCATGCATGATGATGCCTGTGCCCCTGTCTTTTCTCTCATTATAGGCCCTTCTAACATCTAGCACACTATTTAACAAATTCCTCAATATCAACAGATAAAAGTCCAGTGTATCAAATTGGGTAAACCTTGTCCTAATTCTGCTGCTATTAGTTTTAAACCATTTGGCAACCTCCTTGGTATTGCACAAAAGCACAAAGCCAGTGGGTCTTCTGTTATTCATAAGGAGCTGTTTGATTGTGAAGTTACTCTCTGACTGTGTAAGGTTGATCAGATGTTTCTTGGGGGCTGAGGTAGAGTTCACTTTGTGGTCTTCAAGGCTGTTTCTTTTTGACCAGAGCCTCCAACCTATCTTCAATGCCTAGTTTAACAAACTATGCATGTTTGTGTGACAGTGTTGTTTAGTAGCTGTGTGTGTGTGTTTTGCATTCCCTTGATGTAAAATATCCTGGTTCAATACTGATTAATCTTATATGTAGGTCTAGCAACATATAATACTTGACAGTCATACAATGAAAGAGTGTAGCATTCGATGCAAGTCTAATGATATATAAAACAACAAATATATTGTAACATTCCACATGGAAGTTTTGCATGGAATAGTGTTAAAAACAGAGTGTAGTGAAGCAATTGTAACTGGTCATTAAAAATGTGCTAAACTTTTCTATGTCTTCTTATTTGGATTTTATTTGTGTGTGTGTGTGTGTAGATAGATAGATAGATAGATAGATAGATAGACAAACAGACAGACGGACGGATGGACAGACAGGCAGACATATACCATCATATTACTTTTAATTATTGGATAACTCTAGTATATGCGGAACTTCGATAAATATTGAATATCCTCAGTACATTCTTGAGAACCTGATTTTCACAAAACAAGAAAAAGGATGCAACTAATTGGGAAATAACTATTGCAAGCTACTAAAGGGGGACTATGAAAATATGTACAGCATTCCATGAGTTTAGCACGTACTGTGTACATAATCTGTGTGTAGACATTAGTCAGAACATACAGATCCACACTTTCCAATGTCCTGGTTTATATACCTATATACACAAATAACCTTGTTGGTGTTATCTAAATTCAATGAAAAGGTTTGGTGGATGGGTTAGAAATCAGCTCCACATTGATGAGAAATACAACAAATAAAACTAGGATGTGTATGATTGAATTGACTGTCCTTTCAGATGTAGCCACATACTGCTGGTCACAATGCACTCCACTGCATTGTTGTAGCTTTCAAATGGTGCCACTTCAATGGCTAGGTGGTCAGGCCAGCATTTCCCCTGGACAGAACACCTGTCCGTCGTATGAAATGAAGTATTTTTGCTCAAGAAAACAACACACTGCTTATCTAGGAAACTAAACCACAATCTTACAATCATGAATGTAACATGCCCTAACCATTAGGCCATATGCCTTCACACACGCACATATGTATAGATAAGTGTGTGTGTGTGTGTACATATATATACACACTCACATACACATACATAAATATATCATACACACACACACACACACACACACACACAAATATATCTATCTATCTATCTATCTATCTATATGTATATATATATATATATGTATATATATATACATATATATATATATATATATATATATATATTGATAGATAGAGAGAGAGAGAAAGTGAGAGAGAGAGAGATGGAGTTCTCTGTGTTTGTGTAGCTATATGGGTGTGTGTGTATCTGTATGCATGTGTGTGTGTCTGTATGCATGAGTGTGTGTGTGTGTGTGCGTTAGATTAAAAAAGGATTGTTCTTTTTATAGCAGTTTTGTAGAATTCTTATTACTAAAATCATTCTAAATTTAGTTTGCTTGAAACTGGCTGGTAAGTTTGCTTTAAAGTGACAATATTGAATCATGTAGAAAATGAGTTTTCTATTAAGAAAAAAAAAAACAAACCTGTCACCCCCTGTTTTTGCAATGAGATCTGCTGAGCTGTTTATTGCTTGACTGATACTGACAGAAAGTTGTACGTTATATGTGTGTGTGGAATAGTAGAGAGCATGTATATAGTCACACAGCAATGAGGCATATCAGGCTGAATGTATAGATGTGTTGATAGCAATTATGTAATGTAAATTAACGATGTATTCGTAAATATATATATATGTATATATATATGTATACATATATATATATGAAGATGAACAAAGATACTAGTCATCTAGCAAATATTATTTTTGTTTGATAGATAGTTTGCCAACATAAATACTTCTCATGGTTGAGCAAAATCTTATATTTGTCTAATTAGAGGAGATACTGTGAGACAAATCTTTAAAAAAAATATTATTTCAGTTTTCATTTACATTTAATATGAATGCATTATCAGTAGGATAATGTTCTTACCTACATTAATAATTACAGGTGAGTTTTTAACAACAATGTATTTTTATTTCTTTGTTTCTTATTAATTAATTTGTTTGGAAGATAACTTCCTTTTCTTTCAGTTATATTCTCCTGTACTAATCTCTTCATCTGTTGTAGTCTAAATATTTTTCTTTTAATTAATTAAAACTTTCATAAGGTAGATTTCTTTTCTGTTTTTGTAAATATATGTATTTGTTACTAAGTAAATCAGCACATTTTCATCACAAGAAAAGTATTGCTTTACTAATGTTTACAAATATTAAACATTTAAAATACATGGAAAATATCCCATGAGAATAATATTCAAACTTTATAATTAAAAGTTTTAATTAAAATGTTATTAAATGATTGTTCTAATATAATTGGATTTCCTCTGTAAATTTTAACTACCAAGAAAAAGGTTTTAAATGCTTATTTATTTGATTAATATATTATCTACTAACACAGATGCATATATATGTGTGTATATGTGTGTATACATGCACATATTTATATACATACATACATACAGACATATAGTAGAATAAGAAATAGAAAATGACTTTTTATGATAATTTTTCTACTTTAATAATTGAATGTTTATAAAGTTATTAGGTGTACTAAATAACTTATAAACATCTAATTATTAAAGTGGAAAATTATCAGAAAAGCCATTTCTATTCATTTTCTCACTCACTCACACACACACACACGTGTGTATGTATATAATATATGCTCATGTATATATATATATAT
>NC_068986.1:1303654-1307092 GCF_001194135.2 Octopus bimaculoides
TATTAATTATCTTATAGGCAGACTTATTTCTGTTCTTTCTATTTAGCTTCTTCTAAGAAGAGTTGAAATTTGGGATATCTGTGTGTATCAGTTTTCTTAGCAAAAATCAAATGATTTTTTTTTTCTTTCTTCATCAGAAAATAATCTAGTTCTATTTGATTTTAATTATCTTGTTCTCTACATGAATATTCTCAAATCTTAAATTAACCCAACAAAAATGTTCTTAAAAGTTAAAATTTCCAAGAAATAATCTTGTGTATTTTCTTCTGCTCAGTGCAAGAAATAGTGGATGAGCTTATTAAGGAAGAAGTAGGTTATGAAGATGGTGGTACTGGTGGTGGTTTGCAATGAAATAAGGATAATTTGGAGGTGTCAATGCTAATATTATCTCAAAAAGAAAGTCTCAGATGAATAATTTTTTCCAGTATTTGTTCTATCTCTTTTTAAATAATTTACAGAATGCACACTAATAAACTGGTTCAATAGTCTTCAGCTAATTGATTCTTCTTTACCTAATGGGAAATTTTATGACCTGTCAAATTTTAGTCTCTCTCTGTTTGATTGTTATATTTAAATTATACCATCACTTGCTATATCAGATATTGATGGGTAGTCAGGTCTCAGCTATTTTCCTTCCTTGGAACTAATATTATTTTGGAGAATCTAACACTGTCTTCCAGTGAACAGTACTGAAAAATGATCCACCTATAAGAAAATAGATATATTTTATTGATTCTTACCTTTTGCACTGTATGAGTTTAAGGAAGTGAGTGGATGTGCTATAACGAAATGATGAAGCCTGGTAGATACTGCGTAATCTGTTCTGATAATGTCAGATTGGTACTTGAATGTAGTTTGTTTGTTTTTCTTATATATAAGTTGATCCTGTTATGTTTTTATGTCTTTACATAAGATTTATTTTCAATTTCTTTCTATACATCTTTGGATTGTTTGTTTCATATTATGAGTATCTTGTAAAATATTAACTCTGTTCAAAAAAATGAAGAAATTATAAATTCTAGTGTGACATTGATTTTTCTTTCTCTTTGTGAATTTGTTTCATAATATGATCTCTTATAAAATAACAAATATTAGTAACTCTAGTTTGCTAAAATATATTCTTGCATTTACTTGCATTAGTTATATAATCTTGATCATTTGGCATAAGTGTTGCAGTTATAAACTATTATTTGTTGTAAAAAAAATTCTACATCTATTAATATTAAAGCTTTAGCTAAATCCTAATCACCATGTTTTGCATGGGAATATAAGGATGTTTAAGAAATCATATTCTCATATGAATTTTTTTATTTATTTATTTTTTCTGATATTAACCACTTGCTGTTGATGTGGAATTGGTGTATTTGTCAACAAGTTAAAAGAGTAGGGTAATTTACCTGCTTAGAGGCACAAAGGAACTTATTTTCAGACCAAAGAGTTGGCATGAATTTTTGAAAAAGTGTGTGTTCTACTAAAAGCATCCTAGCAATGCTTGGAGAGGAGGTTAACTGGGTGACACACTAAGTGTACCACCGAAGAACAGGAATGGTCATCTCATGGGGTTTCTATAGCTTTTATCTAAATTTCCATCACCAGGCTTTGATCTTATGTTCCACAAGAATGTAGTGACCAGTTCTAAGTGTCCCTTGGTGTCATGAATACCAGATAAAGGTCATCAACATAAAAAGTGTGAGTGACATTAATTTTTTCATTCATTTGCAGAGTCTGCCATGTCAGCCTTTGTATCTCCTTAACAAGGCTAAGAAGGATGTCAAAATGAATAGCAACACTTATAAGCTATCACCTTGAAATATTCCCATTGATAGCCTAATTCTGTTGATGACTACAACGGTTGCTTCAATTCTTACCAATTACTGTGTGGACCATGAGGTCCATTACTTAATGGCTTGGACTGTCATAGATGGAACATTAACAAGGCATAATGAGTGAGGAACAGAGCCAAATGCTTCAGTCAGTAGGTTTTGGTGATGCTATTTGACTTCCATAGAGACAGCTTTGATGATGAGGAGCTGTTCAGTACAACTTCAGACTCCTTTCCTTCCTCCTATGTGCACATCAGTTACTACATTGTATGTTCCACAGTGATATTTGAGACATGCATTCTTGCAGGTCCACCTACAATTATACATCACGTTCAAGTACTCTATGTATGGGGTTGTAGTTTCTGGACATATGCACCTCCTGGTTTTTAGTTTTGATGTATATGCAACTACTGACCAGTCTGATAAATCAATCTCAGGATCTGTTGTACTTTTGAATAGGTTAATAAAGGCTGCTTTTGAAGATTAAGAATTTTTCTGTACAACTATCAGATCTCTTTCAGGTGAATTTCCATTTGATAGTTTTGCAACAACCATTAGGAGAGTTTCACTGTTGATATTCCTCAGTTTTGGGAGAGATATTTTCATAGTGCTCACCTCATAGTTCATCTAATAACATTCTGTCATAGTTGTGATACAACTGAAATATCTTTTGGCAGGAGTAAACACTTATTGTTTAAATTTTTAATTCTGATATTCTGCAGATTTACATAATTTCTCAGATGTACAAACCAATGTACAAATTGATGAAATTATTTCAGTAGGATTGAAACAATCATACTGCTCTGTAATGCCATCATCTTCATTCTTTTGTCCGCAATCGATGCCTCAAATGTTTGATCAGAAAATTTACTCAGATTTACAGTTGCTATAGAGTACCTCTTGAGTCAAATTAATACGGATTCTAATTTTCCTACTTTTACTCTCTGTCAGCTAGGTTTTGTACATGGAATCTTAACTGAGGTATTCGCCCAGATTTCCTTAACTGCTACCTTCCTTCAATACATACATACACATATACATATGTGCATACAAACATGGGGAATTATGTTTACATTACTTGTTCTTATGTATGTTTTATCATTGTGGTTGCTTGGAACTCTTCATTGGATATTCCAAGTGCAAATGGATGCTTAATCTCAACAGATCATTGAGGTACACATTATTGGATTACGTTACAAAGAACATACATACATACATATGTCCGTACATACATACATACATACACACCTATACTGAACTACTGAGAAATTTGCAGTTACTCTATCCAGATTACAAGTTCAGGTTTATACCTGTAATTATTTGAATATATTTATGTATGTGTATCAATATATAGGTATATAAGGTGTATATATATATTTATATATTTATATATATATATATATATATATATTTGTGTATATATATATATATATATATAGATAGATATATATATAGATATATATGTATATCAATATATAGATATATAAGGTGTATATGTATATATATGAATATATGTATGTTTATGTATGTATACCAATATATCGATATATAAAGTGTATATATATATATATATATATGTGTGTGTGTGTGTGTTTAGTTGTGTATATATATGTAT
>NC_068986.1:1307102-1307686 GCF_001194135.2 Octopus bimaculoides
GCATATATATATTGTCATGTGCACACCTATGCGTATTATATATATCAGATCGTTAACAAATTTCTCCTTCACTTAACTACATGTTATATGCTATTCATTAACTTTTTTTATTTATTTTTGCTAGGGATTATTGTTATTTGTAGTATATTATTCTACTATGGAAAGAGTTTATTGAGTATATCACAGGGCATTACTTCCAGCAACTGATAAGTCTATTCCAATGCCTCTATAATTCCTATCTATTCATTTTATTATGTCTGCTTTATTATCCCACACAAGTCAACAAATGTATATATGAACATATGTATATATATATATATATATATATATATATATATTAGAAGCATCAGTTGTGGTGTGCAAGAGAGACGATTGCGCTGGTATGGACATGTGGTGAGAATGGATGAGGATAGCTGCGTGAAAAAGTGCCACACCCTAACAGTTGAGGGAACCCGTGGAAGAGGTAGGCCCAGGAAGACCTGGGCTGAGGTGGTGAGGCAAGACCTTCGTACATTGGGCCTCACCGAGGCGATGACTACTGACCGAGACCTTTGGAAATGTGCTGTGTGTGAGAAGACCCGGCA
>NC_068986.1:1308204-1310602 GCF_001194135.2 Octopus bimaculoides
ACTCTCTGAGTGGTTGGCGTTAGGAAGGGCATCCAGCTGTAGAAACTCTGCCAAATTAGATGGGAGCCTGGTGTTGCCATCCGGTTTCACCAGTCCTCAGTCAAATCATCCAACCCATGCTAGCATGGAAAGCGGACGTTAAACGATGATGATGATGATGATGATGATGATATATATATACATACACACACACACACACACACACACACACACACATACATATACACATACATATATTGTTCATATATTGTTCTTTCTTGGTGTTTTTTTTTTGTTTTTTTTTTAAAAAAAGAGCATATTTGTTTATCACGACTGCCATTGGATTTAACCCACAATTTGAGATGCTTAGAAAGAAGCCACCGAGTGAAGCTGATAGCAGGAATGCGAAAAGGAACCTGAAAGGGATTACACTTGATATTGAAAACTGATGTTCTACAATGGTTGATACATGAGAAAAACAAAATCAACCATGTTGTCAAAACATTGAAACTTCAACATGTACAGTGGGAGCAATAGACAGAAAATTATGCCGAGTGTTCAAGAAGCTACTCAGTTAACTGCTTGGATCTCAGATACGAATTTATGCTTAAATTGGAACAGCTCTTGTGTATATGAATCTTGGATCAGAATTGGTATAATGTGCTGATAAGCAGCATGGTAATTAAAAAATAAACCAAAAGTCTCTTGGAGGATTTGAAGAAAAAAGGTGAAATTTCTTATTGAAAAACCTTTTTTTGGCTAATAAAAGTTGGTCTTAAAAGTTTAAGAAGTGCTTGAATTAGCATTACATATAAATGACTAATGAAGCTGCTTCTACTGATACAGAAATAACTACTAATTATTCTGAGTGAGTAAAGAAAACAATTATGAATGGATTAGCACACCAGAGCGAGTATACAACGTTGATAAAACTGCTCTTTTCTGGACATGCATGCCTGCCAGAACTTTTAATTTTGAGAAGAAAAATCAACACTAGATCTAAAAGTTTGAAAAAAATCATCTGCTATATCAAGCAGGTGGAAATGCTCTTGTGGATATTAAATTAAAGCCCCTGTTTATGTATCACTCTAAAGATCCAAGGGCTTTCAAGTACTATGCTAAGTTTAATCTCCTTTTAATTTAGTATTCAGATAAGAAATCATGGATGACTAATAGACTCTCCAAAAATTGTCCTCTTGTAGAAAGGTACAGTACCAAACATAATATTTCCAACACAGTATTACTCCCTTATGCAATGCATCAAGTCACCTATTGAACTTATGTGAGTTTTCTGATAATGTGGAGGTAGAATATATCTTCAAGAATACATCTTTCTCTAGTCAATGGATCAAGGTTTGATAGCTAACTTCAAGGCATATTTGAGAAGGATTTTCAAACAACTTACGAAGGCAAGTGACAGGGAAGATATGCCTACATTTAGAGACTTTTGAAAGAAGTTAAATGTAATGGATACTGCGGATACATAGCTGAGTCATGGGATAATGTGGAATAAAACCCTTGACATTGAATGGTGCTTGGATAAATATATGGCCGGACTGTATCTGTGACTTTACAAGTTTTCCACCAGCAGAAAGTCTACATCATATTTGGAAAGATATTGCAACACTTACAAATGATGTAGGATTTGAAGAAGTCATAAGGGACAATGTGTTGAGTTGCTTGTGTTCCATAGAGAAGGCTTATCTATCAAGGAACTTATTCTGTTAGAAAAAGAGCAAACTGAAAATAAAAATGAGAATACAGAATCTCCCTTTACTCCTCTTAAATTGACTGCAAAGAATATTGCTAGTGGGTTGGCACTTATAGGGGAAGGTCTGCAAGTTTTGCTGATAATGACCTTAATGTGAACATAACATAAACATTAGAGGAGGAGTTTACAATGAGTTGAGTTCCTAAACTGAGTTGTATGATGTGCCATAAACATTGATCAACTATGGAAAGCTTCTTCACCAAAATGAACTCCAATATAAAAGATAATGCTTCTCATCCTCCTAACAACTCTCATTTCACATTTCACACAATAATCAACATCTTTTGTGTTAAGAACTTTCCCTATTATGATATTGGTATTTATTCCCTAATGTTTATTTTTCTTTAAATGTTTTTATGTATACATGTATACATAATGTAAGGTATATATATATTTATTAATTATTTTCATGCATGAAAGTTGTTGTATTGCTTCTATTTTTATTTTTTTTGCTGTTGTTTTCCAAAAAAAAAAAAAGCAGAAAAAAGCCGATTGGAACACATCTCACTTGGTGACATGAAAATCAATAGGAAAATCAGTGTCATGTTACAAGATTTCATTTCATGTTATGGCAAGATTTTCATGAATGCATTACTCTCATGAGAGGGATTCCTATGTGTGTGTGTGTGTGTGTGTGTGTGTGTGTGT